>NC_043981.1:15572500-15872500 GCF_902150065.1 Myripristis murdjan
CCTGCCTAAAGGTTACAGAGAGGACGTGTTTCAGACTATCGGGGTTTGAGATTATGGGCGTTTTTGGGACAACAGGCCATTGGACTAATGTGTTTTCGGTCCAGTGGACGGTCCCCAACCGAGGCTGGCATGAGAATCTTCAGTCCTCTGGCTGTCCTGTGGAACTACATCAAAATATATCACTTTAATAAAATCTTACCCAGAATATTTTGCCCTATTTCAAGTCAAAATGTCTTATTTCTTGTCATAATATCTCATTACACTTAACATAAGACACAATCACCTCAGAAGTAACTTGTTTTTAGACAATTTTCACTTGTTTCACGTGAATTTTCACTTTTTCCACTGGCAAATTTCGCCAATGAAACAAGCAAATTTTCACTTGTTGCAAGCAAATTGTCTAAAAACAAGTTACTTCTGAGGTGATTGTGTCTTATTTTAAGTGTAATGAGATTTTGACTAGAAATGAGACATTTTGCCTTGAAATAAGACAAATATTCTGGGTAAGATTTTGAGTTTTTGCAGTGTTTTATTGCAAGCGGACTCTTACTTTCTTGATTTGATTTGATTTCCTGTTGAAACTCGTAGTTTGGGGCGGGACGCGGTGCAGGGAAGGATCGTTCACCAGTTCAAACCAACAAGATCTCAGTTTTGGGATGTTTGAAGATTTGTGAAGGTTTTACTGGTTGAAATTTTGATTTTCACCTACCAGTGCAGGATGACGTCACTATTTAAGATACTAGTAGATAAGATACAAGTGGAAGTCCTGCCTAAACTTAACCAAATTTACAGAGTGGACATTTTTCAGACTTTTGGGGTTTTGGGAAAAATTGGCGTTTGTTTTCGGGGTAATGGGCCGTCGGACTAATTGGTTTTTGTTCCAGTGGGACATTTTTCGGACCGTTGGGGTTTCACAATAGCAGTGTGTTGAGGTGTTCTGGTTCAGTGTGTTGGAGTAGAGACAGGGGCTGAAGACAAAACACTTTACTGTGTCACATTAAAAGGAAACAAAACTCTCTTTTTCTAACCTGGTCGCTCCACATTTAGACTTTCCTTGCACACAGCCGGTTCTCTTGTGGATCTCCATGATGATGATGCAGTCTTTAAACGTGTGCACAATATGAGAGAACCACTACACTGCAAAAACTCAAAATCTTACCAAGAATATTTGTCTTATTTCAAGTCAAAATGTCTCATTACACTTAAAATAAGACATGATCACCTAAGAAATAACTTGTTTTTAGACAATTTTTGCTTGTTTCAAGTGAATTTGCCAATAAAACAAGTGAAAATTGTCTAAAAACAAGTTATTTCTCAGGTGATCATGTCTTATTTTAAGTGTAATGAGATACTTTGACTAGAAATAAGACAAATATTCTTGGTAAGATTTTGAGTTTTTGCAGTGTAAAATGATATGAAAACCAATTACAAGCAGCAGGATTCAGGTTTTATGCTCCTAACACCAGATTATGACCCAGAATATCAGCCCTGCTGTAATCACCAGCCGACGGAACAGATTGAGGGTCTGTTGTTGACCTTCAGCTTTTTGTATTTGGAAGATAAATGTTAGTAGAACTGACCCTAAAAAATGTGATTACTCAATAATGATGGTTAGTCCACAAAGAGGAGATTTTTCTTCGTGTTTCGGCCATCCGTCCACACGAAAATGTCTTCGGTCGCTGAAAACGCACTCAAGTTTTGGAAACATTTCAACAACTTGTGACTTTCAGCCTCTGCCTCTGTCCATATACTCACTCAGGCTTGTTTTTTTTATGATTCCCCTTCCTTTTCCCTGCAGTTTTGGATGTTTTTAAGATGTTTTGAAGCGGATTTTCTACAAACATCTACAATCACCCCCCCAGCTTCTTTGCACATGCTCATATCGTGAAGACGTGTGTGTTTTTGTGTGTGTAGAGTCTTAAAAAATCCAGATCTGTGTGAACGTGGCCAAAGTCATTGGTTTTAGAGGCTGAAACTGAATAGAACCGAATCCTGATGTCTGTCAATTTGTCTTTTTGTGATTTGAACTTGATTGAGTTGAGATGAGCGTTGTTTGGACGATTTAATTTGCATGGATTACCGCCGGCACCGCAGCTCTTTCTGTCTTTCGGTTGCCCACATGCGCAGCCTCAACCTGAAAAGCAGCTTTGTGCG
Source organism: Myripristis murdjan (assembly GCF_902150065.1). NCBI lineage: Eukaryota > Metazoa > Chordata > Actinopteri > Holocentriformes > Holocentridae > Myripristis > Myripristis murdjan. The sequence goes on from NC_043981.1 coordinate 15,574,655, forward strand.
TTCGTTTCCCTGCACAGGAGCCGAGGAGTCGATCCGTCGGCGATCTCCCTCCTGCATTCGGGATTAAATCATTTTCCAGACCGTTCCTCTTGACATATTAAACGTTTTTCTAGCCGATTCGCTCCTGCAGCTCCAGCCCCCAGCGACAGTGAGAGCTCTTGGAAACGCAAAAATTACAATTGTATTGTAATTACTGTGGATTAATGATCATTTTCCTGACTGTTTTGCATTATTTACATTTTTTTTCTTATTGTTCTGCTTTATTTTATACCTTGAGGTGATGTTCACAGATGTCATGACTGCAGGTGAATAATAATATTTAAACATTAATGAATAAATATCAACGTTATGAGCAATAATATAAAACAGAAACACTCATGGAGAGAGAAACTGAGAAAGAATAGAGGGAGAGAGAGAAGTGAGAGTAACACCTGGCATTGCCCACATGTGTCTGTGTGTGTGTGTGTGTGTGTGTGTGTGTGTGTGTGTGTGGCATTAGCCTGTCTGTATGTGGTAACTCTACTCCAGCCTTGGCACACACACACACAGCGCCAATGGTGGTCTGCGTGCGTGTGTGTGTGTGTGTGTGTGTGTGTGTGTGTGCAGCAAACACAGTGTTGAGTGAGTGCTAGTTGCGATGCAGAGGTTGGCAGTGATGCCCTGCTGCCACACACACACACACACACACACACACACGCACACACACAATACATGACATGACAGCTGCTCCAACGGAGTTTTTGAGTTTTCGAAGGTCTGTGTTTTTCAGACAAAATAAAATAAAACATTTCAAGCACAAAGAGACAAATAGAAAAATGAATAATGTTCATATTGATGATATTAATACTGTTAATACTACAGTCACTATTAATAATGCTAATAAATATAGCATATTCGTACCTGTGTCCATTAGAATTAGCTCAGGTTAATGTATTCCCATAGACAAACAATGTAATGTTGATCTCTGCCTTACAAATACAGTGAATATTAATATTACAGATTAAGATTATACAGAGTGACATGCAGATTAATTCATGTTATTAGGCTCATTATTATTTTTAGAGAAGTTGGTTTGTGGCATGAAAAACATAAAAAAAAAAAACATCAGCAGCACATCTACATATCAGTGGAGGTGTTATGTATGATTTCTAGCACTCACACACACACACACACACACACATGTATGCACACACACACACACATATACACACACACACAGGCTAGCCAGACAGTCAGCCTTCAGCCTTCATCGCCAGACTACTGGATGGATTAGTAACATGGCGGCGGGAACAGCCAAGTGCGCGCACACACACACACACACACACACACACACACACACACACGCACACACACACACACATACACATACATGCACGTACGCACACACTTTCTCTCCCCTTCCTCTTTCAATCCATCCATTTTTTTCTGTGTGATTATTGTGTGTGTGTGAGACAGTGTGTGTGTGTGTGTGTGTGTGTGTGTGTGTGTGCGTGTGTGTGTCTGATCTCTCCGGTTTATTCTTGTCTGGGAGTCCAGGACTTAATGCATCAACCAGACCGAGAGGATATTTGGGGAGAACAGGAACAAAGGAGGCAGAGGAGAGAGGAGAACATCGCCTGAAAACTCCTGAATCCTAATGAATCATTTTATTTATTTTATTTTTTTTAATATTTTTGCAAATTCTTTTCTCTTCTCCTCTTTTCTCCTCCAGGAAAAAGTTTCACTCTGACCATCACGGTGTTCACCAACCCGCCTCAGGTGGCGACTTACCAGAGAGCCATTAAAATTACAGTGGACGGTCCCAGAGAGCCACGCCGTGAGTCACACACACACACACACACACACACACACATGCATTCCCCAGTTTGAAGTCACAATCACATTTGCACACACAACACACGCTACACACACAGCTGATTTACTGATTTACATTTTGACCCCATGTTGTTGCCGTAGACCTGCTGTTCTCAAAGTCACGGGCCGATGGCGACGCTCGGAAACGTTTCCGGTGGACGTGCGAGGAGTTCAGCTCCTAAAATCTAAACCAAGGTCGCTGGTGTCTTAACACACTGAACGTCCCGACCTCAGATGAAACCAGACGACTTAAAGAATCTGGCGGCACCAAACATGTTGGGCTCTGTTGTCGGCAAGGCGGCAAAGTGTCACTCCAAAGTTCAGCTCCACTGCAAAAACTCAAAATCTTACCAAGAATATTTGTCTTATTTCAAGTCAAAATGTCTCATTACACTTAAAATAAGACACAATCACCTAAGAAATAACTTGTTTTTAGACAATTTTCACTTGTTTCAAGCTAATTTTCACTTGAAACAAGTGGAAATTGTCTAAAAACAAGTTATTTCTGAGGTGATCATGTCTTATTTTAAGTGTAATGAGATTTTTGACTGGAAATAAGACAAATATTCATGGTAACATTTTGAGTGTAAATTTTGGCGAGGGAAAAACTGGCAAAGGGCTCCCTTGACCTCTGACCTCCAGCTCTCTGAGTGAAAATGGGTTCTCTGGGCAGCCTCGGCTCTCCCCTTTGCAGACACGCCCACCTCCTGCTGATCTCATGCAGTTTGGGGCAAAAATCACAAAGTTTCCTGCAGCCGGCATCACACGGTGCTTTGCTTTTACGAATGGGAAAGTTCACGGCGAGTTAGGAGTGGAAACAAGGCAACAAGGCAGCTCACGAGCCGTTAGGAGACTCATCGCCAATCAGCAAGACGGAAGAGGTGAACCTGACATGAGCAAATATTACGTTTGATGAGTAACTAGTTAATGTTTTTTTTTTTTTTTTTTTAAAGTGAGGTTGACAAAATTTCATGATTTGTCCCAAGAATTTACACTGCAAAAATGCAAAATCTTACAAAGATTATTTGTCTTATTTCAAGTCAAAAATGTCTTATTACTAGTCAAAATATCTCATTACACTTAAAATAAGACATGATCAGCTCAGAAGTGAATTATTTTTAGACAATTGTCTCTTGTTTCAAGTGAAAATTTGCTTGTTTCATTGGCGAAATTTGCCAGTGGAAAAAGTGAAAATTCCCTTGAAACAAGTGAAAATTAGCTAGAAACAAGAAACAAATTTTGCCAATGAAACAAGCAAATTTTCACTTGTTTCAAGCAAATTTTCACTTGAAACAAGAGACAGCTGTCTAAAAACAAGTTACTTTTGAGGTGATTGTGTCTTATTTTAAGTGTAATGAGACATTTTTGACTTGAAATAAGAAAAATAATCTTGGTAAGATTTTGAGTTTTTGCAGTGTAGTAGCCTCTTCAACCCTGCTGGTTTGATCAGTGGTGTTCGTCCTAACAAATGCACGCTGCGCGGCCGAGCTTCGTTCAACCCCACAGAGCTTTATTTTAAATTCGAGTGGAGATCCTGACGTTTCCAAATGACGCACGAGACATGCAGATCGTTTCTGTTTGCCGTGATGCTGCAGCCATGAATCAGCGGCACGTTGGCTGTGAAGCTGCAACCGGCAGGGACACAAAATAGGGATGTGATATTATCAGACAATATTGAAAAAAGAAGTGTTTGTTCTAAACTTTGCGGGGGGATTCAAGGGAAAATCAGATTAAATCCCCCGACTTTCCCCGGACTGGAGCCGACTTTTCAAAAATTCCGCGACTTTTGCGCACATTTTCAGGCATTTACACAAACCCAGAGCACACAGAGGCTGGGATCAATGCAGCGGATCAGTCGTGGTAATAGTTGCGGTTGTCGTTGTTATTTTTCTTGCTGTTGTTGTTGTTGTTGTTGTTGCTACACTTGTGAGGACGTGTCACGAAACCCCGTAGAGAAAGCGGCTGATGAGGAACCTGAGGTAATCCTGACTTCCCCTCTGGCCCGGCGTGATGAAACATGGGGATTTCTAATGCGAGATGACAGAGCTAATAAGCACTAATGCAGCTCACATGGAGTGTGTTGGTTCCCGTTCACACACACACACACACACACACACACACTGAGCGGAGCCGAGCCGAGCTGTGTGTGTGTGTGTGTGTGTGTGTGTGTGGAGGACGGGACGGGACGCCGCCGGGAAAAACGGAGCCAAGCGAGGTGACAGAGAGAGAGAGGAAGACTCCTGCCAGCCAGTCTCAGCTGTGAATAACCATCACTCGTCTCCAACACGCCCACACACACACACACACACACACACACACACATACATATACAGTATAAATACATACACATGCACGCTTCCCCCATTGGGAGGAAGTAACTGTAACTGGAGCTCAGTCTTAGGCCTTTGAAGTGCGGCCAAAACTTTAGAGAGCACGGCAGACCACCACACACACACACACACACACACACAGTCGCGCACACACACACACACACACACACACACTCGGCCAGACCCCTATGCGGCGCCCATCGTCAGATTCCGGAGTGGAATAGCAGACAGAGGGTGTGTTTAACAGTGTCAGGATGTCATTATGGAGAGTGTTGGGTTGTAACCGTTGTAATCCCCGGATTATGTAATCAGATTACAAGCGCAGGGAGAGTCATATGTTCCAGAATCACCTCTGTGATCACGGTGATCTCCTCGCCTCGTTATTTTCCTCTGCTGTGTCCTGTTGTTATGGCTGCCGCGCGTCGAGCTGGATCTCACGTCCATCCGTGTGTGTGTGTGTGTGTGTGTGTGTGTGTGTGTGTGTGTGTCCCAGGTCATCGCCAGAAGCTGGACGAGGGGAAACCGGGCTCGCTGGCGTTCTCCGAGAGGCTGACGGAGCTGGAGCAGCTGAGGCGAGGCTCCATGAGGGTGACGCCGCCGCACCACCACCACCACCACCACCAGCCCTCCGCCAACAGCCGCCAGGCCGCCGCGCTAAACTCCGCCCCTTTCTCCAGCTCGGCGCACTCTCAGATAACCGCCGGTGAGGCCCGAGAGTTGAGAATGAAAAATTAAAAATCATCAAAAAACTAAATAAATAAATGAATAAAGGTCCCGTCCGCACTCGAGGCCTGCACTGCAAAAACGCAAAATCAAGATTTTTTGTCTTATTTCAAGTCAAAATATCTCATTACACTTAAAATAAGACATGATCACCTCAGAAGTAACTTGTTTTTAGACAGTTTTCTCTTGTTTCAAGTGAAAATTCACTTGAAACAAGTTAAAATTCACTTGAAACAAGTTAAAATTTGTTTGTTTCATTGGCAAAATTTGCCAGTGGAAAAAGTGAAAATTCACTTGAAATAAGTGAAAATTAGCTAAAAACAAGAAACAAATTTTGCCAATGAAACAAGCAAATTTTCACTTGTTTCAAGCAAATTTTCACTTGAAACAAGAGACAATTGTCTAAAAACAAGTTACTTCTGAGGTGATCATGTCTTATTTTAAGTGTAATGAGATATTTTGACTAGTAATAAGACATTTTTGACTTGAAATAAGACAAATAATCTTGGTAAGATTTTGAGTTTTTGCAGTGTGATATTTTCATCCCGACCGCGCCGGAGGCTGAAACCCGAGCCGCCGCGCGAGCCGGGACGAAGCGCTGAAGCCCGTCTGAGCTCCAGAAGGTTCCCTGTGAGCCCGACCACCAGCAGCCAGAGCCTCAGTCAAACCCGGCTTTTATGTCGCGTAACACAACACTTCATCCAAACAGAGACTTTTTTTTTTTTAAATAAGACTTTCCTTCCAGCATTTTTTTTTTTTTTTGGGGGGGGGGGTCACTGAAACAAAACCATTTGAAAACACAGTTAATCTTCAGCTTTTTAACTCATAGTCACATTATGAAGACGTGTTTTCGTGTTCTCATGTGCACAGATATTTTTCCCATGTAGATTCAGTTTTTAAAAAAAAAAAAAAATACAAACAACAAAGGGATCGATAAAATTGCATTTTCCAAAACAATACGCGCCCACGTGGACACGGCGCTAAATGCTTACATAAAGTGGTGTCAGTCAAATCCGTTTATTCAAAACTTTGTTCAAATGTCACTTTAACAAATTCTCTCATCAAGTCCAATCTGGGGGGGTTGATTTAACTAACCTGCACAAGGCAATCGACCCTCAGTAATTATGCATGGTGCACCTTTTTACAGCAATATTTTTTTACTTTTTATTAAATATCTCCTACCATGCATTGTTCAGCAAAGCCAAAGTCACACAGCACAGCAGCTTTTACACAACTCCTCGTTATCGAATGACTAATATTCCTAAAAATCCTAAAAAAAAATGGCCTCCAGAGCAGTGAATTTTAGAGCAGATATAGCGAACAAAACATCACCTACGGGATCTCAGAGGGGACAAAAAGGGCCACCAAACGGCTGTAGTCTTTTGTTTCCCAAAGTTGTGCCTCTCACTGAAGCATCAAACCTCATCATTCCTCCTTGTGGTTTTGGTGAAATCCATTGTGGTCTGTGTGCATGCATTTGTGTGTGTGTGTGTGTACGTGTGTGTGTGTGCGTTGTGGTTGCCGTGGATACTCCATGTGGCATAAAATAGAGTAGCTGTTCCTCTTCTTGCTTCTGCGGTAGTGACGTTTTGCGTCACCATTTGTGTTTACTGATGTGTGTGTGTGTGTGTGTGTATGTGGTTGGTTAAAGTGAGGAAGCAAGTCATGGCATTAGGAGGAAGTGAGAGTCAGCTGGCAGGAAGTGGTACTGTGTAAAAAAAAAAAAAAGTATTTAAAAGCTGCATGTATTTCTGACAGGCAGAAATGTCTTTTTTTGTTTTTCCTTTTAACAAACATCTCCTCTCCAGAGCTGATCTACCCACGTTGTCTGAGGGAAAGACTTTTATTTTGACTGATTCCAGTGAGACTTTTTGATAAAATCTCACCGAGCTGCACGTGCATCACTTGTGTTATTAATATTCGTGTTATTATCCTGACTTGTGGTGCTACACGGCGGTATAGATGCTGTTTCAGAGGCTTTTGCACCCCAACGAAAAATAGGGGAGATGACGAATATGTGTAATTTTTCATTCAAATTGTCAGATTGAAAAATATTTGAATTCTGGCAGGTTCACCCGAGATCCCACTGCTCATGGAGTACCTGGAAAATTATTGAATTAAAGGAGTTTGTTCAGGCTTACAGAGCTGACTCTAAAGGTGCAACAAAATATTTAATTTACCTGTTTGTTTTTCCTTTTGGTTGAAAGGACTTGACACAGGTGTGAGTGACATGACAAGGTGGAAAATGAGGTGAAAGGCCGAGGAAAAAAGCAAGGGGGAGAAAGAGAGTCAGAGAGAAAGAGAAAGAGAGAGGTGGCTCTCCGTCCTTCCTGCTCTCTGTCTTTCTCTGATCCCTCTAGAAATAAAAATAGCAACAGGAAACCGTTATTAAGCCATTCAAGACCTCTCTTTCTCTTCCCCCTTTTCTTTGCTTTGTTCACTCTCTCCGTCCTCGTCTTCTCTCCCTTTCTGCCCAGGCTTTCGTTTCTCCTTTAATGTTTTTTTTCTTCCCTTCTGTCACTTCTGCAATTTTTGATATTTTTCGGGAGAAAAATGCAAAGAGGAAAGAGCAAGAGTGTGTATTTAAAGCGGTGCACGGCAGATACAAGTTGTGCAGCTTATACGCAACATTGTGCATTTAAACTCTGTCTTTCTCTCTCTCTTTCTCTTTCTGTGTGTGTGTGTGTGTGTGTGTGTGTGTGTGTGTTTTGCTCTGCACGTGTGTGGGAATGCAGTAAAACTCTATGATCCCTCGGCTGCCAAACCAGCCACAGCTCGTCCCAGATGTAGATTATATAGAACGGCGTTTTTCCCTTTAAAACTGTAAGAGAGACAAAAATGCGATGGAAACTTAACGTGCTGCCAACTGGTGCCAACAACACAGCCTTCAGTGTGCTGTTACCTAAAACTGAAATTACAAAACTGCAAATAACTAAGCAACCGTTGATAAACCTGCCTTTTTTCTCTGTTTCCATATTTGACCGATATCTTTGAAGACAAATGCTGATGTTTTTTTTAGCTGAAATGACATGCATCTTTCAATTTGAGCATTTTCACGGCCTGAAAAAATCAAGAATTTACTGTTTCCCCAGCATCATGGGGCACTCAAACAATTATCCCAGGGTAAAATAGTCAAAATTAAGAGGATTCATTTGTGCTTGTTTGGAAAATCTCATTAGAATCGGTTCAGGTTATGAGCTTCCCATCGCCAGCCATTACGGCGCTGATCAGTTGTACGAGAAACAGGTGATTGTTCATCATATTAGAGGTGAACCGCACATGCTAGACCAGATACGATTTATTAATTAAAAGTGTAAGCTCACAAATAGCACTAGAAAACCCCACAGCGGAGTCGATCTACTCGTTGTGGTTCTATTCTCGTTCCACTGCCAGACAGCCAGCCATGTATGACTCCTGCCCCCACATTAGTGCTCTCTGCCTGGGGAAAGAAGCCAGGAAAGGAGGGGGCTTGGCACCGGGCCTGGGCTTTAGCGCTGCTAGGAGCCGCACACAAACACACACACACACACACATGCACGCATACACACACACACATCAGTGCTTGGGAGAGCTGTTGGCCGGACTTGAAAAGCCTTCATTGACGTCTTGGCTGCTGTGTACAATTTGCTTCCTCATCTGTCTGCACATACACATCTGCACATGCACACACACGCACATGTACACACAAACACACACACACACACACACACACACACAGTCTTGTCTGCAAGTCTGTGGGTGATCAGTGGCCTTTATTAGACTATGGGGAAAGGGACTGGATTGAATGAAAGAGCACGCACGCATGCACACATACACACACACACACACACACACACACACACACACACACACACACAGCCCCCCCTTCATCCGTCCACCCCCATACTAAGTTAATTGCTTCCTCTCCTCCATCTCTTTTTCTTTCTTCTCTTCCTTTCACGATAACCGGCGTCTGTCTCTCGCCATTATTCATTTGTTATTTTTCCTCCAGCGTGCCTTTATCTCTCCACTTCCACAATCGATCAATCAGCTAATCAACAAATCAATCAGTCATTATCTCTTTATGAAGTAAGTGAGCATTCAGTAACTGTTGGTTCAGTAAAGCTTTACTTCAGTAGGAGTGTACAATTAAAGGTGCTTCCACGGAGTTTAGTGAATTAGAATAAAACTCTGATGTTGAGTTTTATACATTTAAAAACATAGAAACCTGAAGTGAAAGATGATAATATAGTTAATAATCTAATCTAATCTCTCTCTCTCTCCTTCAGACTCCAGGCAGATGCAGTCGTCTCCATCGTGGTCCTACGACCAATCGTATCCCTACCTTGGCCAGATAACCACGCCCACAGTCCACACGACCAATCCCCTCTCTCCCTGCCGATCCTCGCTCAGCGACCTGTCCTCGCGACTCACAGGTAACCGTTGATTGAACACTGATTAAAAAAAAAAAAAAAAATCCTCAGAGTACTTTATAAAGCGTTACTAAACATTTTTCAGTCCCTTCCACATGTTGATGATCCAGACTCACTGTGTGCCTAAACGCCGTAATCAGTTTAATGCACAGCCGCCGAATGCCTGAAATTAACTCTGCAGGACGGCAACAGGAATAACAGACAGAGTTTTTCTTTTCATCCACAAATTCAAAACACTTGGAATATTTCCTCAATACCAGAGGAAATTAATGAGTGAATAAATGAAAATCTGGAAGGAAAAAAGCAAATGATAAAGGGGTGAATACATTAAAAAGTAAGTAAATAAATTAAATTATATATAAGTAAACACATGGATAGATAAATAGATAGGTAACCTTTGACCTTTGACCTCCAGGTCCCGACCTCGCGGCCTTCGGTGACCCCAGGATGAGCTTGGAGCGACCTTTCACCTCTCTGCCCTCCCTGCCGGACTCCCGCTTCTCCGACCCGCGGGTCCACTACCCCCCCACGGCGGCCGCCTTCACCTACACCCCCTCCCACAACCCCGTCTCCAACGGCGCCCTCGGCATCACCATGGCGACGGCCATGGCGACCACCCCGGCCGGGAGGTACCACACCTACCTGCCTCCCCCCTACCCGGCCAACACCCCCCACCAGGCTCAGAGCGGGCCCTTCCAGTCCACCTCCTCCCCCTATCACCTGTATTACTCCACCGCCGCCGGCTCCTACCAGTTCTCCATGATGGCGGGGGGAGGCGGAGGCGGCGGCGGCGGCGGCGACTCGCGCTCCCCGCCCCGGATCCTGCCGCCTTGCACCAACGCCTCCACAGGCTCCTCCCTCCTGCACCCCTCGCTGCCCAATCAGAGCGAAGGGGTGGGCGTGGAGGTGGAGTCGAGCCACAGTAGCTCTCCGACCAACATGGCCGCCGCCGAAGCCGTGTGGAGGCCGTACTGAAGCCGGCCCCCGGCGGCGGAGGAACGGCGCGAGCGTGGCGGCGCGACGGGCGCGCTCGTTTAAGACTGCCCCAGTGCCCTCCAGGTCACAGACAGGCAAGACCGGACTGTGCTCTCATGACTCCATTTTTGAAAACAAACCAACCCCACGATGATATCGGTGACCCAAACCTGAAAAAATGTCCTGAAAGATGCACAACAACACACATTTATTTAGGATTCATTATCAAGGCCAGGGGTGGAGAGAGTACTACAAACAGCTGCTCCAGGAGAAGTACTGTTCCTCTGCTGGTATGTGACTGCAGTAGAAGTAGAAGTAGTGCAGTAAAAATCCAAAGTGTCTCATTTCAAATGTCCTGGCAGTAAAAGTGACTGAGCTCCTTTTTCCAAACAGTAACTGTGTTAGCTGGGATCTTTTCCATGCAGTTAGAAAAGGAGGAGAGAACATGCTGCACACTGCATGCTTTTAAAGGGGCATTACGCTAAAAACTGAAGTGAGGACCATGTAGACTCAACTGACACGTGGAATAACCACGTAGCATGATGGTTGAGTCTACATGGTTCTCATCAACCACACTTACTCCACGTTTTTCGCCAGTTGAGTCTAAATGGTCTTTAACTTCCATCGACCGTTTGCAGTTTTTCATGGTGCAGCTTTTATTGTGAAATTCGGAAATGACAAAAGTAGCCCCATCCAAGTGGAACAGGATTTCTCTTCTTGTCTTTGCCGACTGAGCTTTTATTGTGAAAGGATCCACAATCTGTCATTGATCATTTGTTCTCTGTCATGGATCTGATTTAAAATGCAGTGAAGCACAAGACTCAAGCAAAAAATTATTAAAATATTATTAAATTATTGAACGTAAAAGTACTCAAAAAAAACTACTCAGTTACAGTAACGTGAGTAAAAGTAATTAATGATTAATTAATTATGTAATTAATTACTTCCACCTCTGATTGCTCCTCTTTTCCAGTCCTTTCTCTTGCTACTGGAACTACTTTATGTCCATATCACTGCGCTACAGCTTCCCTCAGTGCTGTATGTTGCGTAGTGATACCGAAACAAAGTAGTTCCACCAGTTAACAAGCAAGGTGGCTGGAAAACAGCATTAATAGTGAATCTCAATCGTGTGTTTTTGTGCATCCTTCAAAACTCTGTGGGTGAAGCGCTCGTCCTCACAGCAGGGAAGGAGGTGACGGGTCAAACTTGAAGGATCTTGCAGGGGAACTATCACTCCACCACACGGCCGTCTTCACACTCCAGTGGGTGGATTCGTCATAAGGAATCCTGACTATTAAAAATCACAAGCCACTTCACCGTGTCATGAGCCAGCACTGAAAGTCTATGACGAGGCCTGTTGGCTCACTTGCTGCTAAATATCATTTAATTTATTCTATCACCATTAACCCTCAACCTTTACGAAGAAAAATCTGTATGGAAATCCACATGGAAAATGAGTTTCTCAGACCATCGGATCATTGCTCAGTGATTTCCGGTCATATTTCAGTTTTGGTCGTTGTTTCGTTTCCGGACAAACTCCGCCCCGGCCAGTATGTCGCCGCTTGACCTGGAGCCCTTAAACGAGCGCGCCCGATGTGAAGCCGCGGGGCAGAGACATTGGCCGCTGAGCCGACAGACACTCGGTGGCCCGGAGAGAGGAGCCCCGATCAGATGAAGGGATTCAAGAGGACAGAAACAGAAAAAGAGGCGGGGTGCCATTTTTGGTTTTTACACTGTGTGCATGCAGCAGCACTGGACTGGACTCAGTCTTTGTAAAATAACAGGACTTCCTCCTCATAGTTATCGTTGGTGTCGTGAATATATGATTTGCTCATACCAAATATGGCGATGGCTTGTTTGTGTTTACCTCTACATCGTCCGTCCGTCCATCTGTCCACCCATCCCCCGACACACCTTCACTCCTCTTCAACATCACCGATTCTTGGATGACTTTTTTTTTCTTTTTTTTTTTAATATCAAAAAATTCTTTCTTGAGGCAGAATACAAATGCGTTTTCTATGGCCATAAACAGTTCATAAACAATTTTATTCACTTTTTACATACTTTTTGGACACAACAACAACATCGGAAGTAATTCCATAAGCCTAATTCCAAGATATTACTTTTTTTTTGCCACAAAAAAATATGTAATATGTTAAAGTATTTATGTGCTACTGGTCATTGGACATTTCCAAATATTATGAAGTCAGGTTAGACCAATATATGGGGCTTACATTGGTCTTTCTTAAGGTCCTGTGTTTGATTTATTATTATTTATTCTTCAGCTGAATTGATCTTAATGAGAAATTTTTACCCAGCTCCACACGAGTATGAAAGAGAAGTTTTCATGACGGAGGCTTTTCAACAATGACACAAGAATAAAATTCTGGGGGAAGCACTGAATGCTGGTAATTTTTTTTTTTTTTTTTTTTTTTTTTTGAGGGGGCAGGGGGGTGAAAATGCTCCAGATGAAAAGATATTTTAATTAGAGATCATTACAAAATATTGACTTCTTTCCCTCAACTGCTGAATCTTTTAATCACTGATTTTCACAAACTTTTTTTTTTTTTTTTTTTTTTTTTTTTTTACTCCTCCTCCTCACTACATTGTCAGACTACAGCATGTTGTTTTGTAGTATTTCTTATAATTAATTTATTCCTACAATACCAGTTTTGGTTGCATTTCCTGTCCCCTGTGCGTGTGTGTGGGTGTGTGGGTGTGTGTGAGTGAGTGAGTGTGTGTGTGTGTGTGTGACCTCTGATCATGATCCACCCCTCTGTTTGAGCTGTATATAACCATGGCTGTAAATGATGTCTGCATTTGACCACGTTTTCACTGCCCCTTCCTCTCTCTCTCTCTCTCTCTCTCTCTCTCTCTCTCTCCCTCTCTCTCTCTCGCTCACACACACACATGCAGAGTTGTTTTGACATTGTTGATAGTGCAGCATCAAGTTTCTCACATTTGGTTTTGATTTATATAAATATTCTTGCGAAGAAAATATAACTCGTCCTTGGTTTTCTTGGTAGTCCTGCTTCTTTTCTCGGTTATCTCTTTCCGTATATATATATAATTCTCTCTGTTTGTGCCTCTCTCTCTCTCTCTCTCTCTCTCATGCTGGCACCTGAATCTCTGCCAAATCACCCACTGCAACACACACACACATACGCACAAACACACACATGCAAACAGACACATACACACTGTCCTTTGCTATTCCTGAACCTGGAGGAATTTCTACAGGCAAACAGACAAGCCCCAGCCTGCCTTCTGTGCCAGACTACACACACACACACACACATACGCACACATGCACACACACACAGGACAGACTGCTAAATAAAGGTGGGGTTGCCACAGCCAGACAGTGACTACACATTATAAAAAGCTATTCTGCTGTATTAAAGAGAAAGAGTCCTCTACTGCATCCAAGAATTAGAGAAACCTAACACTCAGCTTCAAAGTATTACACCAAAAATTATTGTACCAGTATTGTAGCAAAAATTTCATTTTCTCTTAGGATTGTTCCACTGCAGAATCCATAATGGAATTGTTTAAAAAAAAAAAATCCTTGAGTAAAATAAGAAATGCTCCAAAGAAACATAAGAGCGGTATTAAAGGGCCTTGGGTCTCACTCTAATTTCCAAGTATTTTGTTCTTATTTGAATAAATCAGAGGGCTTATTGAGATATTATGGTTTCATATAGCTAGACAAAAAACTGCGAGAGAACTGTGCTTTTTGGGGGTGTAGGCCCACTGTCAGTCTACTAAGTTTTGGATGAAATCATAGATGTTAAAATCATCCTCATCTCCCTGGTATATGATTGGCTAGGCACTCCTTGCTATTGCTTCAGTGTACCATGTTGTAGGAGGTAAATTCTGCAACCCTGGGGGAAATAAATCCCTTCAAAATCCAGGTGGATAAATATTTCTCCGGGGGATTATTTTCCCCAGCGGAGAGAGCGTTTCACTCCGCCTCAATTTCAAGTCATCAAATCCCAACAGAGCTGCTGCTTTTAGGGAAAACTCATGTAGAGGACTTTATTTTGGTGACGAAATACTGGTGTGAAGAAAGTTTGAAGTCAGCTAGGGTTAGACGGGTGGATATTGGTCTTTTATTAAATATCAAATATCAGCCCGGCAGTGCTGTCCACCACTGATATGATAAAGGTTCCACCCTGAGTCCAGAAAACCTGACATGAATTTAATTGTGTTAATATTGTGTGTGTGTGTGTGTGTGTGTGTGTCACTGCTGATTGATCATGTCAAAGGACAGAGGCTGAATATGAAAGGGAGTGAGAGAAATTCTACCCTTGAATAAGAGCAGCCATGCCAGCCTTAGTGAATAGTGACACCTAGTGGTCAATATGAAAACACAACCTGCTCCCTTTACCTTTATGAGCAGCCCCTGTCTGTGAGCTTTAAAACAGAGTGGTTAAAATACAGTTTTGTAAGATAGCGGACAGCTTGCCAAGCGGTCTCAGGTCCTTTTGATGTTTGAGAATTTAACTGTATATCTCTGGCAGCCCTGGATAAAACTACATGGCCTCTTCCCTGTATGTTCTCACGGTCTTTGAGAAAGTCCCAGAAGAACCTGAAGTGGTTCCAGAGGTCTTTTCGGGGTCCATGGGTCCTTCATGAGATTTCAGAGTCCCTTGAAGAGGGTCCAGGACTCCTTGAGTAGGTTCCAGCTTCTAGTTAAAGAGGTCTTTTGAAGGGTTCCATGTGTCTTTGGTGGCATTTCAGGTGTTCTTGGGGAGGTTCCAGGGATCCTTACGTGGATTCCAAGGGAATTCCTCAAATAAACTCCGGGGGTCCTTGATGGGCACCTAAAAGAGGTTCTAAGAATCCTCAATGTGGTTCAAGGAGTCCTTGAGGAGGTTCCAGGATCACTGAAGTCCCTGAAGAGGTTCCAGGGGTCTTTGAGTGGGTTCCAGGGGCTTTGCAGCATAACTCCAAACAAATTAATTCACTGTAATTGGGCACTATGTATGTTGTTTGTTTCTCTTGGCCAGAAATGGGATTCTTAATCTCAACATGACTAACAGGTTGAATTAAATAAGATCAACAAAATTCTTTCTACGTGGGCCTTCATCCCCTGGCCTAATGTGTGTCAGTTTGGGGGTCGGTGCATGAAGCCCTGCATAAGGTCATTATCCATCAATTACCAACATTGGACTGCTGTTTTGACACTCAAGGCACTAGTTTTCTCTCTTATACATACCGGACTGAGAATTGATTTCCTAACAGCACCCATCATTTGCTGCTTGACTGAGCTCCCGACGTGATTGATGACCGGCGGTAATGATAAACGAGGGAGAAATTAACAGGGCCCAGAAATTTACATAATGTCCTATTAATCACTGTGACAGAGGGGAGAGAGGTGGAAATGGCAGGGGAGGATGGCAGCAACAAAATGGCTCAGATAGGAAGAATCTGAGACTGAGGACTGTTTTCTGAAATAAACTTCAACACCAAAAGCTTTGCATGTGAAGTTCTGACATCAAATATGTCAAAAGGGTTTACAGGTAGGAGATGGGTGCAGTTCATTGTGTCTGGAAAGCCCAGCATTAACAATTTATAATGGATTACTATATAAACAAATCCTAGGATTGAGTAAATTGAATTGCCCCCAAAATTGCTCTGTTTACTGCCACCTTGACAGCAAGTGCTTGAATAAATTTACAGTTTGGTTTATGAATAAGACTATAGTGATCATAGGCTACCATCAGAGGGGGTCAAAAACTCAAGAAGTCACATAAAAAAAAAGATAGGACCTTTAACCTGTGCAGTTACATAGGATGCTTTGTGCTTGGGTGAGTACAGTGTGCATGAAATCATGTCAGCTATGCTAAATGCAGTTAATTAAGCTTCATACTTATTTTGACATACATTGTACTGCATGCAGCTTCTTTACTGAGCAAAACTTAGAAGATTGTAGACCAGGGGTGTCCAAAAATGTAACATGGAGAGCCGAGGGGCTGCAGGTTTTCTCTCCAACCAAAAGCTCCACCAGGTGATCACTTTCAAGCAGACAGGAGGAACCAATCAGTATAAAGGGGAAAAGAAAAAAAAAAAAGAAAAAAAAAGAGCAAGTCAGTGGACAATGCTTTAAAAACGAAGAAGCAAGATCATTTTCTGTAACAGTAAAATTGCCTTAAGAGATACAGAAAAATAGACACGGAGATAAAAACAAACAGAAAGTAAATCTGAACACTGTGTTGATTCATACTCCATGATGCATTCATGACCCGTAGGAAAAGCTGTACAACTAACCTGAATATTAGTAAAAGCTGTGGTTGCACTGGGTTTGCCCCTGATCAAGGTTTGCACACATACCCTTCACTTATTGATGATGAGATTCAGGACGTCAACTTCACAATCAGCATTTATTTTCAAGAAGTATTTACCAATTGAAAGCAGTGCACCGTTTACGTTTAGAATTTTACCAAGAGCGTGAATGCGTCAGGAGCGGGACCCGTACGTCATCGCGCCACGCGCCAAATTTGTAAAGTGCGGAAGGCTCGAAAACAAAACAACAGCAAAACCGTCCGGCTTCGATATATTTCTCGCTGAATTTCCGATTTATACATTCAAAAGTCGCTCTGCAAAATGTCCGAACAAGCAGGTTATTCGCCGAGCTTCAAGCGACCGGCTGAAATTATGCGTATGAGGCGGAAAAGAGCCCGAAGCGAGGCCGGTCTCGTCGCTAGCCCGAGCGGCCAGGGATCCGCTGCTAACCCGGGACAGAGTGGCTCATCCCCGGCCTGCGTACGGCCGTTCTCCCCGGGCCCGCTGTTCACCCAGACCCGCTCCGGAGGTGGAGTAAAACGCAGGAACCCCTTCGCAAATATCGAAAATACCTACAACAGCCCGAAAAAGAGACTCGTCATCTACAGCGACGACGACCATGCCGACGTTTCGGATGCAGCCAAGCCGAAGAAGTGGACAGAAACGGAGGGAGAGAGCGACGCGTCGACGGGGAAGGTGCACCAGTCCTCTCTGCCTTTTAGTGAGAGGTTGATCGAAGCGGAGAAACAAGAAAAGCAACAGGTTTCGAGCAAGGTGGGCTACACATTTCATTATGTGTTAAATCTGCCTAACAGGTAGTACTCCAAACGGCACTTTGTATTCGTAAAATCTCAACTTTTAGTCTGTTAACACCGCTAATGTTAGCGAAGTACCGTCGATAGCGGATGAAAGCAGCGTGAAGGCTTACAATGTAGATAGATAGATAGGTATACTTTATTGATCCCAGACTGGGAAATTCACACGTTACAGCAGCAGCATCAATAAAAACAAAAAATAAAATAAAAAAGTTAAAATTAAAAGTATATACAATAGAGACTAAAAATGTAAAATATATACACTAAATACAATAAGGGCTAAGTATATACAATAAAGTGGCCTGAGAATATAAGATGTTTAAGTGTTGAAATGTAAGACATACTGATGAAAATAATAAATATGAAAAATGAGAAATACGACAAACAAAAATCAGTATTTTATCTGAATAAAGGCCGTATGGTGAACTGTCTATTCGCCGAAGTGTACAGTTAAATTATAGTTTTGTAAAAAGAGATCTTCCATTGGTATGCTATTGCGGATAATTAAAGAATCATTCAGTTGTCAGATTTTTGAATGGAGTTAGGAAGGTCATTTTTGAATGGGATGAAAAAAACGGAAACTGAGGTGTCATCTCACTGAGACTCTTTGTAACGTTACACCATCAGTGTAAATGGTTTTGCACTCCTTATACATTTCTCTGATGTTAGTTGTTAATTTTTGCTTCACATAGCCTAAATGTGCAGAATGACCAGAAAATGACCCCTCATACTGTATCTGCAACCTGTTACTGTCCCTGTGATGCTGATCTGCCCAAAGGCACTCTGGTGCATTTTGTTTTAGGGTGGATTTTCCTTTGAAAATACATGATTACATGTTTTATCTCTTCAATTTCTCTCTCTCCTCCACTTTAGAAGTGTCTAACTTTCTCTGAAGATGACTCTTTGTTTGATGAAGATGTAAAGGAAGAGGAGAAAAGTCCACTGCTGAAGGTTGGACCGTTTTCTGCATCTGTCTCTCACTCATCTCTTTCCCCTGACATCATTAACACACACACTGGGTGTTAATGGAGTGACTCTAATGAGACATTTTGGATGCATCAATATGTTTCTATCAGTGGTAGTATTATCTTGATTACAGTTGAGAGTTTTAGTGTCCTATGCTCTAAAATTTCTTTTCAGAGGCTTTTTGCTTCCTGACAGGAATAAATGCACTGAATACCTGGATTATTGGCATGAAAAATCAACTTTAAGCACACCGAATTTCACCACAATGTATTGACTGTTTGTATCTTCAACCTCAAAATATGAGTATCAGATTTCAAAATGCCATGTTGGTTGAACATGTGTATTGCCAGTGAATATTTTAACAGGTATTTTTGCTTTATATATATAACACTTTATTGCTTGCTGCACAATACATTTTTAAGTGTTGTTAACCTCCTGAAAACCAGGATTAATTGATTAATTTCAACAGGTGGATTTTAATTCATTTTGACAGGTTTTATTTGATCCTCTGAATAAAATTCCTCTTATTTCGGTTCACATATTTTTAAAAATCACATTTTAGCCTGTGACGATGTTTTTGTTTTGTTTTTTTAAAAATCAAATTTCTAAAAATCATAACCCAAAAAAGTAAGAAAAAAAATCAAAGAAAAGTGGGGTTATTTTAACAGCCCAAAGTAATATATGTAAAATAATTTGGATAGAAATAATGGTACATTTGTTCAGAGTGTTATATAAAACTTTTAAAAATAAAACCCTGTCCCTTGGCTCATGGGTGTCAGGGGTTTAAAACTTTCTTCTCTCATTCTGACATGATCCTTCTTCCTCTCCAGAGTCCCCAGGCTAGCGCTCCTGCCTCCATAGCGCCCCCTGTCTGCAGGGAGTATCCAGCAGACTGGAGCCTGAAGACGCGCCTCCTCTTCACCTCCCCGCTGCCCCTGTCCTGGGCGGAACAGCCCAAAGCCCAGGAGGAGGCGCTGGGGCTCAGCCAGCACTGCAGAGGTCACTACAGCACCCTGCCACACAGTGTGCCGGTAGGACCATAACTTCAACTGTTGAGTCAGGATGACAGTGAGAACCGTGTTGACTCATTAGTTCAAAATACCATTTCACTTCATTCTTATCCTCTCATTTGCCAAAGTCATTTAAATAAAGGGTTGCGCTCAGAGAGTCTTACTGTTTTATCTGTCTACGTTCTGGGAACACAAAATCTTTGGGGGTCCACAGCCGTCATCATTATACATCAGATAATTACAGTTCACCTGCATTTAAGGAGTGTGAAAGAGGAGAAATGGAAATATTCCCTCTCTCTCTCTCTCTCTCTTTCTCTCTCTCCAGGATCCCAGGTCTTGCTCAGAGCTGCGTTGTGCCTTCCAGCAGAGTCTGGTCTACTGGCAGCATCCCTCCCTGCCCTGGATGTCTCTGTTCCCCAGGATCAATGCAGAGAGGAACTTCGCTGGGAAGAGCACCCCCTGGGCACAAGATCCTGCACTGCAGCAGAGTCTCATGAGCGAATGGTGAGATGAGGGGTTCATATTTTGATTTTTTTTTCCACAAGTCTTGGAGAGGTGGATTCCTGTTTTAGTGATTTCTATCTTTTCCTCTCTTCCACAGGTCGGTCAGTCTGTCGTCTCTGTACAGCCTCCTGAAGGCCAGACTGTGCCCGTACTTCTACCTCTGCTCCTATCAGGTCAGACTCATTTCTAGTTGTGTGTGAGATTTCAAATCTTATTTAAGACAGATCCTCAGGTTATCTGCAGGTAAAGATTTATTAAAATGTGAGCATCCAGCCGGTATCCAGCACTCAGTAACAATAAGAGGAAGATAGCACCACTGCTGTCCTACAGAACAACTAGGGGCAAGTGAAATAATATCAAGTTTTTGAAATGGATGAACTATCCCGTTAAGGTCTGTTTTGACCCTTTATATATCTTAAATACAGAAATCTAAGACATTATTTTCACAATTTTATATAAATATATTTTGTGACTACAAAAATCTTTGAAAGATTCTTTATTCTTTATTATATGATACTTAGTAAATACATAAGTCAAACAAATGAAATAAAGGAAGTAGCATGAATTGTGTAAATACAGCGAAATATGTGAATGGAATTAGCACAATTTTATTTATTTATTTAAATTCATTTATTTAAATCTTGCATTAACTGATTTTCAGTTACAGAGTTTTTTCCAGAACAGGGGCAATAAAACATGACAGAAGTGTTAGTTTTCATCGCTAACATCATTGGTCTTGGTGTGTTTTCACAGTGAGTTTTCTGCTGTTCTGTCCATTAAACTGGTTTCTGCTCTGCTCTCTCCAACCAGTTTACCGTCCTGTTCCGGGCTTCAGGTCTCGGTGGATCCGGCAGCATCACCGCCCTGCTTTCTCCCACAACCAGAGGGCTCAGAGAGGCCATGAAGGCCGAAGGTGAGTCAAACCCAGAGAAAATACATCACAGAACACCAGAGGAAGTAATGGAACTGGTGTGAGATTATGGTTTTACTGGTGTATTCTAAATATTCACAAGCATTTGAAAAAATGTTAGGCTTTGCTAGACTGACAGATGTTATGAAAAGTGAAGGAATTCCAGTTTTAATCATGAAACCTTATCTGTGCCTGTGGTGATACTCATCATAAATATCATTCTGCAGTAATCTTTATTCCCTAAATGCAAAAGAGTAGAACAAAACAGACAACACAGCAGGTTATCAAAGTCAAGAGGTCGATATTTACATGCATTTTAATTGACAGTTTCATGAAACTGTTGGATTTTCAGATATTTTAGTGTCTTGGAAAACTGTTTTCCAGTTTGTTCATTTATTTACAAATTGGCCTGATGAGCGACTGCATCATTTCTATGGTTAAAAAATATGGAGCCAAACCTTGCAAAAGGCCTAAATCTAGACTAAATCTAAACTTTGACCGTTTTTCAAATTTATTTTTACTGGTTGCTGATCAGTCCAAAGAGAGACTGCATCATTCATTTGTTGACTTGATCCTGATCGGTCCTGTTCACCTGTTCAGGAATCGAGTTCAGTCTGCCCCTAGTGGAGGAGAGGAGGAAGAGCAGGGAGCAGCAGAGCCCAGCAGTTCAGAGACAGGACGAGGATGGAGACGAGTGAGTTTCTTCTTCTTTCACTCTGTGTTTACATGCATGCTCATTTTCCACTATTATTCCAAATATGACAGTATTCGAACTTGATGCAGGTAATCTAGACAGCATATTCCATTTAGATTTTCCTAATTTTTTTCTGATTGTAGCATTTTCCAATTAAGACAGGTGCCTCGCTAACCCTGGTTTATAGTGATGATGGTAAAGTTGTTTTTTTTTCCTATTGTCGTTTAGGTACTCTGTGCTGAAAGATGGTGATGAATGTCAAGGCGACAATGAGAGGGAGGAGGATGATTATGGCGATGATGAAGATGGCAGCCTCTCCTGGCTAAAGGAAATGGGAGTTGAGGACAAAATCAAGAAACCAGACAGCCTGTCTATACAACTGTATCCTCCTGCTGCTCTTCCTACATGCCTGCGTGTGTGTGTGTGTTGCCCTGTTTGTGTAAGGTCATATGGCAGGGGTGTCGAACTGGTGCTGTTGAGGCCAAGAGGCTGCAGGTTTTCATTCCAACTGAAAACTCCAGCAGGTGATTTCACTGATTAGTCCCTTCTCTCTGCTTGGAGGTGGGGTGATCAGTGAACTCACCTGGTGGAGTTTGTGGTTGGAATGAAAACCTGTAGACTCTCGGCTCACTCTGGCATGTGGTTGCCTGCTCCTGCTCGTAGCTTTGTGTACATCTAGCATGTGTGGCGGGCATTATGTTGTTTAAAAATGTTGAAAATACCAAACCCCGAGCTCTCAAGTAGCTTACAGCTGTGGTGGATGGTATTTTCAAATGGGAACTTTCCTGACTTTCCTGTGGGACATGAATGCAGCACAATGATACATCCAGTTCACGCTCCTTGACCACTGTGCTCTAGCCGTAAGGAGCGCCACTCGGTGTCTCTGGACCACAAGCCGGAGTCCGTGGTGTGTGTGGAGGGAACACACACCTTCACCCTCATCAACTTCCTCATCAACTGCAAGAGCCTGGTGGCCGGGGCGGGGTCGCAGGCCGGGCTGCCGCCAACACTGCTGGCACCAACCTCCTTCAAAGGAGCCACCATGCACACACTGAAGGTATGGCATCGCACATACACACACATACACACACACACACACACACACACACACAGAGTCAGAATATGTGTGTGTTCTCCAGGCCCGCAGTGTGAATGCGAAGACCCAGGTGGGCTCTTCCTACCAGGACATCAGCAGTCTGGAGATCACAGGTAACAAGAGACACTGTTATCTCTGATGCACTGCCAAGTAAACAACCTTTTAACTTTTCATTTTTCAAACAAGTTTTACAAATATTACGGTTCATAAAACCGTCCTAAGTTTGAATTTATGAGGTCTAAATTTCCACATAAGGAGGAAAAACACCATGGTTGACCTAAAGCAAACGGTGAATGCAGTCATCTTGTTAATAACCTGCTATATTCCTGCATAAAACATGATATCTGACCTGGACCAGATATCCAGCACTGACCTTGATACTGACCTGCAGCGATGGTTTGAATGAGGATCAACAATCTGTTTTAAATTTTATTAAAATGTCTGTGCTCTTATTTGTTCCCTGTTACGACCCTGGCTCGTGGGCCGCAACATAAAGTTGAGACAGACGTCAGTTTATACATAATTTTATTTCAATAAATAATTCATTTTACTTCTGCAGGCCCTGTCCTCCCCTCCTCCCTCCACGCCATCACCACCCTCCTGCGGCCCGCGCAGAAAGGAGGCTTCTCGGCCGCCCTGTACACACACGCCCCCACTGCCGTCATGAACACACACACCACCAAGCAGCCAGTAAGACACAAACACACACACACACACACACACTGTTCATAAGTGAAACATTAATGATCCCTTCAGAGTCATTATCGCAACAAAATGGCACTATCTGAATGTGTTTGATTATCTAACAAGGATCAGACCCACACACACACACTCGCACACACACATACCTTATCTCCAGCTAACTGTCTGTGTTTCTGCAGAGTGTCGGTGGGTCAGGCGACCTGTCTGGCTGTGGTCTTCATCCTGCCACCGTCCAGCAGCTCCAGCAGCCGTCCAGCCTGGGGAAGACGGCCCTGAGACAAATAACCATGACCAACTACAACTACACCTGGAAGAACTGAGCCTGTGTGTGTGTGTGTGTGTGTGTGTGTGTGTGTGTGTGTGTGTGTGTGTGTGTGTGTGTGTGTGTGTGTGTGTGTGTGTGTGTGTGTGTGTGTGTGTGTGTGTGCGTGTGTGTGTGTGTTACCCCTCTGAAGACTGCCCTTGGCCACTTCCATGCCGGGAAAGATGATCCTGACAAAAACATGAATACCGGCTTTTAGAAGTTCAACCAGAGCTTGAAGTGTGTTCCTTGTTAAATGCCTTTTTAAAATGTCTTTAATTGTAATTGTAATTGCACTGCACTGTTTTTAATCTTCCTTGTATGCTGTGACAATATAATACTTGACTGGTTTGACTTTTTTGACATGGTTAATAGGGTAGTTTTAGATATTATAAGGGAAGATCTAAATTTTAAAATGATTTTTCAATTATTATATTATCATTTTAATTTTTACATTGTATTTTGACATAATCGCTTTTTTGCCTGAGATTTTGTTATGTTCGACACTGCAGCAAAATGAAATGAACAGTGGACTGTTGTGTTGTGTTGGTTCCGCCACTGCCTTTTTCATTAATTAAAGGGTTAATATTACACCCTTACTCCGGTTTAGTATTTTCATTTTCGTCAGCTATTAAAATACATTTGCATGTTTGCATATATGAGCTCCAATCAGTGATCCATAACGAGAAACAAACATCAACTGTACTTTCAATTTATGCCTCCTTTCCACTAATATACCATGCTACAGGTAGACTTTTTACATATGCAAAAATTCATTTTTTGTGAGATATTGTGAGATTTTTGTAGGATTAATGAGTATATTTAGACATAATGCACAAACCATTTTTGTACAAATAGGATTAATGCACATATTTAGACATAATACCCATACTAATTTACAAATTTGAAATGCAAATGTTTTTATATTTCATTTTCGATTTCCTATAATTTCACTTACGCTTACAACATTATTCTCTTGAGGTTTTGAACAACTGCACCTGGCCCAGTTTCCCCTCAGGGATAAGTAAATTATTTTTGACTGATTCATACTATGACTGTCTAGCTAATAACCGTGCTGCATTCAGGACCCATAGGAGAACATCAAGAAGTTAAAGGTAAAATCCAGTTAAGATTCAAGTCTCATCATCACGCCTGAGTTGGCATGAAGCACTCACTGGGAGGGAAGACATTTTTTGTAGTAGACTAGTAGCCTATTCACCACCTGAGTGGACACTTTTTTTAGTCTAAAATGTTGCACATTCTGTCTTTCTCTTGGAACTTGAATGCATCAGGGTGGATGTTCACGTGTGGTGAAAGCTCCCATACTGGGAGCACGAGCTGTCTGCCGTCTAGCATTTCAGAAAACTGATCTGAACTACATGGCAACATCCTAATCTGTGTCCTGCACACTCTCAGGAGGGGGCCCTCATATATGCAAACATGCAAATATTTTTAATAGAAAATAAAAACACTAAACTGAGGAATGGGCATCATATGAACTCTAATGAAAATCAGAAAATAAGATTTATATGTCAGTTTCAATCACGTTCTGATTAAGCATTAAAGTTAAATAAATGCATTTATCTTCCTGATCAATATGTGAAATATGTTTATACAGTTCGCTACATAGTGTTACATATTGTTACATAGTGTTACATACTGTCACATTAAGTGCCAGGATGCGCGCCCCCGCTGCTCCGCGTGCCCCCCTAAGCTCCCCCGGTATGTATAAGGGAGATGCCCGCGCCGCGTGCCTCCCGGTGTCTGATTCCAGCGCGCGGGTCGCTAATTTAGCGCTGCCGGTGTCCCGTGCTGCCTTCAACGTGTCCTCGTAAAGTCCTGCAGCCTCTTAAAAAGAGTCATACCTACGACTCGTCGGCGCATTGCAGTGCTTTTCTGACGGGAGATGCTCACTTAATGTTTAATGCTGCATGTCTTAATTAATTTGTTGCGTGTTACACTATTATTATTTTTTAAACACTGCAATTAGAGCCGAGGTTGAATAGCAGGTCTGCTTGCAGCTGTTGTCAGCTTGGTGACCACCCAGCAGGCATTTGACAGACGGACATGGACAGGAGGAATCCAGCTTATGTTTAGTTTTCAGTTTTTTTAGAGGTTCAACGTCAAACCGAACGAGCAAATGCTTCAGGATTAACAGACTTTTGAGAAAACGTTTGACTTTTATCTGCAAGGTGGGTTGATTATGTCCTGATTCCTCATAGCCATGCATAACAGGTCACATGTAACTATAATAAATAACTAAGTAATTAATAACAGCTATAATAAATGGATCGTTTTTATTATTAGTTAGGCCTATTGATGCCTGCTCAGACGTAAAGTTGGTGTTTCCGATAATCCATGAAGGCAGCATCTCTCGCAGCTCTGATTTAATGCCAAACTTGTAACCGAGAAGTGACAGTACACATCTGCTATCTTAGTTAAAACACCCGGGGCCTTGGCATCACCACTGCCGGCCTCGTCCCGCCTCCGTGGATCGGTTTAATCTGCTGATAGCTCCGTTATCCGGTAAGAAGACCGTCGTTTGTTTCAGCCCCGATCCGTCTTGTGCAGCGACATCATGCCAAATTTCATTTAAAAAAATCGAGTAGTGTTAATATCGCCCCGCTTACCATCAAAGTTCCTCATAACTCATGACTCGGGATGGATTTTGATTCAGTATGAGCTGCTCATCACTTCGGCATAATGTTGTATATAAAGCGATGTGTACTGCAGTAAATGTTCAACTTTCACAGCTGGTTCACACCGCTCTGCCCTCCCTCACAGTGTGGACAGTTTTAGGCGCAACAAGATGGTGAGGGCAACAGGTGAATCGGTGGTAAAAGTTGAAATTTCAACGATATAATGTTTTTTGTTGGATTGTATAATGCCGAAAGTAAGAGTAGATCTTGACAATTTAGAAAATGTATTGCATTTGTTTTGCGGAGTTACACATATTTACTAATAAACGAGAAAACCTTAAATTACCGCTGTTTTGAATGGAAGTTTGGCATAACCAAATTATGAACAACGTGCTTTGCAAACAGTGGGCCATGTATGATGATGTGTTACCCATTTAAACATGTCGGTGTAACTCCGGCAATTTTCAACTATTTGGAATCTATAAAAATGATTTCTTTGATATGGCGCATTTGTTTTTTGTTTTTTTTTTTTTTTAGAATTAGGCTACAATGAATTTTGTTTCTGCATTTTGCTGGACAGGGAGAAAATGTTACCTTTTGGTGTTTTGGTGATGTTGCTGGGCCTTCAGCACGGAGACGTCTGCACTGGTGAGTCCTCATTTCCTCTCTGTCAAAGACATTTGGAGAGATGCTCAGAGTAAACACATGAAACTGCAGCAGCATGCATTTTTCATATATGTATTTATAGTTTGTTAACAATATTGCTTTATTTTCTGTTTATTGTTCCTCCTTTCCTTGTGAAATTAAATTAAATTAAACATTAGACCCATCATTTATGAAACTGACTCAAACTGGAATAAAACACAATAAAATAAATGAATTTATCTCTACAGAATTTTTCCAAATGTGATGTTTATTAGTTATTTAAATGACACATTTCTGGCAAACTGAGGTACAAGATATGTGGTAGCATCCATCCAATTCCAGCAACATGATATAGCCTAGGGCCTATAATACTGGAGATAGCATTTAAATATAGGCCTGTGCAAAAATGATTTTAACTGGTATGTACCTTAAGCAGGTCTAATTGTAGGCCATAAGCTGCTAAAAATCAGTTTTGAAAGCAGCAGATTCAACTCGCCTGTCGCGACCCAAAGTCATTTATTTTGTACGAGTGTATTTTTGTTGTTCATCCTCCCTACCTGCGGGTGGCGCTGTGGCGCACATAATGTAACAGATAAATGGTGACAAACTTTAGGACAGTCCGGGTTGCAGTGACAAGCCTTTTCTTTTGATTAGCCTACCCTTTTTAATGTTATTTTATCTCCTATTTTATTTTAGGCAGCCAGGTGAGAGACCTGTACTTTTGTTTGTTTGTTTAATAGGTAGGCCCAGCCTAAGTTAGGTTTGATCATCAGACCTTGTTTTGTTTGTTATCTTGGCTGTGTTCACCCTGACGTTTGGTTTCCTACCATCTTTTTTCTCTGTAAACTGAAAAATAAACCTTTGTCAGGAAGTGGTGTGTTGGGAGGCGTTGTGTCGGGAAGCGGTGTCCGGAGGCGGGAGGTGATGTGGCGGGTGGCGGTGTATCAGGAGGCACTGTGTCGGGAGGTGATGTGTCGGGAGGCAGTGTGTCAGGAAGCGGTGTATCGAGAGGGGGGAGGTGATGTATCGGGAGGAGGTGTGTCGGGAAGCGGGCAGCGATGTGTCGGGAGGCAGTGTGTCGGGAAGCAGTAGCCTATGTCGGGAGGTGTTGTGTCTGGAAACGGTTTGGCGGGAGGCGGTGTGTCAGGTGGCGTTATGCCGGGAGGCGGGAGGCAGTGTGTCGGGAGGCAGTGTGTCGGGAGGCGCAAAGTGGTCAGAAGGCGGAAAGCGGTGTGTCAGGAGGCGGTGTGTCCGGTGGTGTTGTGTTGGGAGCGGTGTGTCCGGAGGCGGGAGGTGATAGGTCGGGAGGCAGTGTGTCGGGAAGCGGTGTATCAAGAGGCAGGAGGTGATGTGTCGGGAGGAGGTGTGTCGGGAAGCGGTGTGTTGGAGGCGCAAAGTGGTAGGAAGGCGGAAAGCGTTGTGTCCGGTGGTGTTGTGTCGGGAAGCGGTGTGTCCGGTGGCGTTGTGTCGGGAGGCGTTGTGTCGGGAAGCGGTGTGTTGGGAGGCAGGAGGCAGTGTGTCGGGAGGCAGTAGCCTATGTCTGGAGGTGTTATGTCTGGAAGCGGTTTGGCGGGAGGCGGTGTGTCGGGTGGCGTTGTGCCGGGAGGCGGGAGGCAGTGTGACGGGAGGCGGAGAGCGGTGTGTCAGGAAGCGATGTGTCGGAAGCGGTGTGTTCGGTGGCTTTGTGTTGGGAAGCGATGTGTCGGGTTGAAATCCGATGTTGCCAAATTTTGCACATCAAAAAAAACAAAAAAAAAAAACACCAGGTTATTCCTTCGGCTCCTTTACATCCCATCCCGGTAATTGGCCAGTCCTTTGGACATGTCAGACTGTGTCGATCCTTTGCCAAAACAAAGTCTGGGCACCGATATTTGCAGACCATCATGTGCGCAGCCACGCTTTCCTGAGGCCGTCCCATTGCGCACACTGAGGGCTACAGCGGTGTTGAAAGCCCTGGGTGAGATTTTTTTTTTTTCTCCACCTCTGGGTTGCCGAAGCACATCCGGACTGATCAAGAGTCTAATTTTATGTCCAACATTTCCGGGCACGGTGATGTCAGAGTCACCCAGTGCGCATCACCCAGAGAGCCAAGGCGCACTGGAGAGATTCATCAGAAGTTGAAATCGATGCTCCCAGCGTACTGCGATGAGTCAAACACTGTAGTGGGGGTGGGATGACGGTCTGCCTCTGCTACTGTTTGCCAGTCGTGAAACCACGCAGGGAGTCTTTTGGTTTTGGTCTGGCTGAGGGTGTTTTGGGGAACACGGTGTGCCGCGGGACAGGTGGCTTGCAGACGCGCCCGGCCTTGAGGTCCGTCAGGGAGAGGCTGCACACTGCACAGTCTAAAAAATAAATGAATACAAAAATATAATTTAAAAAAGCCAAGTGTTGTGGTCAGTAGCTATTGGGTTCAACAAGAACTAAGCGATACCAACGATGTAATAAAACGACTGGAGAGGAAGAAAAAGTCCCGTGTGGGTGCCAAGTCCACATGACGTGTTTTTCCTGTGGCGGCTGCGGTGTCCTCCGCATTCGGTCCCGAGGAGGGTGGGCTGCGTTATCCGCCCACTTCAGTTCCGTGTGCGCTTGGAGAAACCCAAACTTTGGAAATTTTAAAGCAACTCCTGTCTTACCTGTCAGGGTCGGCAAAAGTGATAGCCTATATGTAATCTCATTCGTTGCCACGCACCGTTAAGAAATGTTCTCTCCACTGTCCAGAGGTTAAAAATGAACACTGTCCTCTCTGGAGTCAAAAACTGCGAGGAGTACTCAGATGATACTGTTGTGTATTCTTCCACCTGGTCTGAGTAGCATGTAGACACTTTGTATTAAGGATTTATTTGTTTGCAGGAGTAGTGACTGAATGTGCCTCTTTGACTGTGAATCAGGAAAAAATTGAGTTTGGTGAAGCTGTGGTTGCATAGCTGGGAAAGCAAGTAGGGCAGGGCCTTGGGAGTGGGAAGAGAGGGGCGTCACTTTATGCCATGTCACCTCACACGAGCTCAGCGAGCAGCTCATACATATGTTAGTGTGCTGCTAAAATTAAAGAGTCTGTCAGTGGTCATTTTGCCCAGTTTGTATAGAGATAAATGTGATTTTAACATTTTTAGTTGTGCTTTTTGTGATGTGGAGCTTCATCACCTGCTGCACCATCTCCTGGGAATGGAGTTCTTCTCCAATATGAAGTAAATCAAATATGGCTATATGTGAATGACACAAATTGTAAGGATGCCTCCCATCCCTTTCTCTCTCCTGCAAACTATAATATTTCCTCCTTTCTTTGTCCTCCTCTCTCTTCTCTTCCTCCATCATCTCCTCTACAAGAAGGCCGTCCGTCTTGTCCTATAACTGTCCCTCTACCCCAGAAGAGAATGGCTGAATTTCAAATATTTCTCAGGACTTGCCTAACTGATATCACTCTTTTTTTTCTTTTCTTCATCCCAGCTTCTCCAACACCACTAATCATCAGCCTCCAGGTGGAGTACGGGGCCTCGGCCGTCTTGCCCTGTAACGGTTCAGCCTACCTGCAGGAGGAGGAGAAGGAGGGCGATGTCGGGGGAGAAGGGGAGTTTCGATGGGAGGCCATAGGCGAGGATGTGGCCTTCATCCAGGGAGGGGAGCTGGTCGAGGGCAGGGGCTACGAGGTTCGCTTTGGCTCTTGAGTAGTTTGGTTGGGTTTTAAATTAGGTCCGGCTCGGTGGTTTGGTTGAGATACAGCTGAAAACAGTGGGTAGTTTGGTTTGGTGCTGATTAGTTCTATTCTATTCTATGTGTAGAGGGACAGCTAACCAGAACACAGAAATATTTTCAGGTTCATGTACGTAAACCAAAAGCAGTTAATCTCATTTCACTTAACAGGAGCTGAAGCCAGTATAAGACAGTACAAGTAGTAAGAATGTTGATTTTTGCCGCATAATTTTCATTTTCACTGCAAAATCTGTGAAAGAGATGATGTGAGATTCTTGCTGGGGTCAAACAAACATGTTTTTTTACATCTTGAAAACACAATTTGCAGCCCATGGTATCCCTGTAGCACCATAATTCCTCATTTACAACAATATTTAGTCACACATTTTACCTTTACGAGAAAATTGCAGCTCCTTCACACTTGGCCGATTAATTGTTCAGCCCTAATTTGGATCTTAAGTTCATTTCCCACAACCACTGTTAATTTCATCCCTTATCTCACAACATAAATGAATGAATTAATAAATAAAGTAATGCATAATCTGGTACTTTAGCTTCAAACTAGCTGTCAGCTGAATTTGAATGTCAGGCTGCAGGTTGAGTCAGACCTAAAGAAGCAAGGTTATAATAGTTGACTAAAACTGACCTAGAGAGGAAAACTAAGTGCGGGAAGACATTTGAACTGTGCAGAGAAGCAGGAGAGAGTGGGGGTTTGTGTTTGAAAACCCTGTTGTGTTGCTCGCAGGGCCGGACCCAGCTGGCCTCCGACGACCGGCTCCAGGAAGGCGACTGGTCGCTGGTGCTGGACCGAGCGATGTTGCGAGACGCCAACACGTACGAGTGCATCTGGAGAGGAAGACGCACCATATCCACCGTTTGGCTCCAAGTGAACGGTGAGCAGTGTGGAGAGAGAGAGAGAGAGAAGAGCATCGCCACAGAAACATCGTCAACCTCCACGTCAGCTTCGTTTGGGTCTTTGCTGTAGTTGAGTGGAAGTTTCCTTTAGGGCTGAGTGGCTTCACAACAATAGATCAGAGTCAGAATCAACGTTAATGGTGGAGGTATCGCACAAAAAAGACAAAAAATGTGAAGTTGCTGCATCTGTGTTTCTGTTAAAAATGAAGTGAATTGCATGGCTGAGATTTCAGAATTCAGATATCAGATTAATTTCACTGCAATGTAAACCTTTTGAACCGTGAGAAAATTCACTGGATTGCTTTTAAAAACATATATTTGAAAATTAAATGGGAATAATGTAGAGGGATGTGTATGTGCGAGGTATTTCACAACTGTACAAAATCATTTTCAGGCTGATAATTCTTGCATTATTACATTTGTATCACATGGCTGAAGTATCATAATTCAGATTAGGACATCAGATTAATTTCCCTGTAACTTAACCCTTTGAAGCCTGATTCAATTTCACTTGATTTCTTTCAAAGACATGATATATTTGAAATTAAATTACCAAAAAAATAACACAAATAAAACACACACACAAAAAAAAACCTTTAAGCTACATTTTACAAATCACAAATTCCCAAGACAATTGGCATAAACCTATAAATAAACCAAAAAAATAAAATAAAATAAAATAAAAATAAATAAATCCGTTTAAAAAAGTACATTTTGTTGAGAGGAGCCATTGCCTGCTGAGTTTCAAAGAGTTAGCCCACCACAAGTCAGCCCAGTTAGAAAATTTATAAAAAGACATTATTCCTATTCTTCCCTCCTGCCCTCCCCTGCAGACCCGCAGCCCGAGCGCATCCAGGCGGCGTGGCTGGGCGACTCGGTGCTGCTGCCGTGCTACATCCACATCTCTAAAGGTCAGGCCTACGAGGACCTGCACGTCTGGTGGACCAAAGACGGCAACACGATCGCTTCACTTGACCAGGTGCTGCAGAGACGGGCACCTAAATAGCCTTGTGTTCATATTCTGATGAATTTCCATCATTTTACACAGTGGTACAGTTTTGTCTGTTATCTTGTGCATGTTGCTCGATATTGCCCTGTGATGTTCTAATGTGCAAATTTGATTAAAAATTTTCAGAAATACAATAAATAACCTGTACAAAGGCTGTCACAGTGACGAGCCCTGGCCCAGGGCTCGTCTGAATCTCAGATTATAGGGGCGTGCAGTGCACACACACCTCCACTTTCAGCTGAGGAGTGTGAAAACACCACTCTAGGGACAAACTTTGACCAGATGCAAGTCATTAAAGTCAAAGTCAGACACTTTAGGAGACAGGAATGTTAGAAAAACACATTTTTGGGTGGAGAGGAGACTTGAAGTTGACATCTAACAGTGTAAAACAGAAAGTGGAGTTTTCTGTCAAGCTCACTGTTAATTCCTCTCACACAGTATCCAGCTGGTGTTTATATGAGTGATAATTTTCTACAGGTAGAAAGTTAAACAAAATGGCCATACTCACCTCTTCTCGGTTCACACAGGGCCATGTGCAGATCGCTGCCGATCATCCATCACGCTTCACCGTCTGGACTCCGGACACCATGGAGGATTTTGGTCTGATCATCAGTCCGGTGCTGATCCACGACCACGCAGAGTACCGCTGTCTGTACACCACCAGGCGAGTGCTGGGGGCTGCTCTCGGTTCAAAAGTAAGTCCACACAACATTCTCGCACCACCAGTTTCTGCAACGGCAAACCTTTCAACCAAAAACATTTGACATATAACAATAATAATCTTTTTCTTGAATAACTCATTGGGGCATCACATGATCTGAAACTACAAAAGAAATTGGTGGAGCTACAATGTTGTGCAGACCTGCTTTGAATTTTGTGATTTCCTCCCTCTTCCACACCAGCAGAGGAGGCAGATTTTCACTTTAATTTACTCCCTGTTCTGATTTTGCAACCCTGTTGAAATAAACGCTCACTAAACACAGTAACATCCACCACAAAACTTATAAAATTGCCATGATCTCATGAGAAAGACAAATGACACTGCAACAGGATAACCATCGTTTATCTTTCAGGCCTTCTGATGATCCCAAGCCTGGAATTCCAGAGAGCGTCACGTTAACTGTGCTGGGAACAGGACCCACTCATACTGGTATTTAACCCTAAATATTATTATCATCAGTCATTATGGCAGTAGTGATGGTTGAGGTTGCTGAATCTTATATGCAGACGACTACATCCTTGTACCGTTTGATGGATTGCCTTCACTTGCCCATCATCACAAGATATCACGTCTGATTTAGGCAATAGATAGGGAATAGAAAGTGAGCCAGCTGACACTGGCGACAGAGCAGATTAAAAGCAGCAATTAACAGAAACAGCCAGTTGTTGAAAAAAAAAAAAAAAACGGCTGTAGAAATGCCCCTCAGAGTACATGAGGACATTCCAGAGCTTGTACTTTTCACTTTTGCTTGAGGAGAGGAGTTAAAGCAGTACTTCTATTTTTACAAGAGCCTTTTTTCTGTACTATCCTACAAATACAGAGGGCGCACGATTGCAGCTTTTATTTTGGAAACTGCTTCACCTCCGATTAGACCTGGGCTATATGGTCAAAAAATAAGATCTTGCTTTTTTTTCTTCACTTTTTTCTTCATTTTTCTTGTTTTTTCACTAACGTAACTACTAACTAATGGGAATTTTGCAGACATGATCATGTGATTGGTGATTTGTGCATGTTGTATGTGTGATGAGGGAATCGTTGCTTGTTTTACACACCACTCAGTGACTGTTACAACCTTATGACATACATCGAATGCATTGAATTAAAACATAAATTCACATCAATCAATTTAGTCAATTCATCAGCCCTACCTCCAACTCTCCAACTTCAATGTCTCGACAACTCTGCAGTCCCTTGTCATTGAGTCTTTTAATGTGCAAACCCACACATTGCAGGACTCAGCAGGCGATTAACTCAGTAAATAATCGGCTGAGTTAGTCAATCAATCAGCTTTCCGGTAAATTAAACTTCTCTTTGTAACTGATAAATGAGGGTTTGATCTTTAGTGTATTTTTAACTCTTTAAACCTTTGGCAAATAACATTAATATGAAAAACAGAAATCAGAAATCACGCTCTTTGCTTATTAGAGGTTTCCAGTGCAGCATACAGTGTGACACAGTAGTTCAGGATAACAGACAAGACCATGTCCTTTTATTTTCTTACAGGCTTCTACCTCAACGAGACAGACACCGTCCTCTACCATAACGAGACAGACACCGTCCTCTACCCAAACGAGACAGAAACCGTCCTCTACCATAACGAGACAGAAACCGTCCTCTACCATAACGAGACAGAAACCGTCCTCTACCATAACGAGACAGAAACCGTCCTCTACCATAACGAGACAGAGACCGTAACAGAGACCTGGACGAATGCGTCGACCCGGCTGGACGCCTCAGTTTGGACAGAAAGGGCGACGACCGAAACTGAGGCTGAAACCACGGCGTCGCCTCCTGATCCGACTCCACTGCTGCTGGGAGACGCCACCCAGCCACAGCCAGGTGACCCACTCGCTTTTCTTAATGTTTAAAAAGAAAGAAAACAGGATACAACAGAGCATCAGAGTGGCCAAGACAAGAGGTGACGAATTCAATCAGTAATGAATGAATGAATGAATTTTATTTGTTTTTGTGTCATGTCTTGCGACCCGTCCCTTGTGAGATTATAAAACAACAAAAACATGATTAATCTACAGATCATTACGATCACTTCCAATAACTGGCAGCAGCCAGGCAACCACAGTTTACACTTTTAAAAATTAAGGAAACATTTAAGCAACATTTAAGCCAAGATCTAAGCCAATACATCACGTAAATGATTTCTTAATAATGAATATATTTCTTTGCCTCTGTTTCCACTGATGTCTCTCATAATATAATCATGCTCTATTTGTCTTATTAGGTGAAGTGTTGCTTTTCAACACCTTTACATATGTACACATAGATGTGAAATTTAATATTTAGCCACTCAAATATTTATGCATCACTTGCCTTTTAGTCGCACCGCAAGACCAGAAATCATTTCAGTGAGAGTGTATCTGGAATGCACCAATCTGCAATAATGGTAATTTTTGTAATAACAACTGGTATGTGTGAAATTAAAAAGTAATTTTACCGAACATTTCATGAAACAACCATGATCCATTTGTCTTTTTTAAGTCAAATGTTGCTTTTAAACACATTTGCTTTTACATATGGATATTTATGAATTTTGAATCAAACAATATTTAAATGCTGGTGTAATATTGGCCTTGCAGAGTCCACATAATGTCCAGTGTTGATGATGTGTTTTAAAGGTTTACTAGAAAATGAAATAAAGAAATACATAGAAATAAAGTGACACTTTTTCTTACAAAATGACAAGGTGATAGTGTAAAATAAAACAAATGGTAAAGCACAGTTCAGAATACCTTTCAGCAGAATGAAATATGTTTTTTTTTTTTTTGTTTTTTCTGTTTTTTTATTGAAACCCATCATGTGTTTACTGGACACTGGAGCTTGTGTTGAACCACATACGGCCTGAATGAACTCGTTGATGTAACTTAGACATTAAAACTGCACACAAGAGCCTGACTTGTCATCTCATGGTCATTTTACGACACCATAGCAGCCTCCTCCTCGTCACAGCCGATGGAAGCCATGGAGGAAACGGTGACGTCGTTCCCTGACGAAGGTATGACTTTCACCTCTTGGTCAAACCACAAAGTCAAAGACAAAACGTTCAGTTGTGGAAGGTTCAACCGATTTTAGAAGTTTACACCGACGCTGATGTTTTTGGATTGAACCACTTACAGCTGAGATTTTCTGCCCCAATATCATCTCTGTCGGATGAAAATCTTGTATCTCCACTTTTGTTGATTTTCATGTTTTTAGCTGAATTTGAGCATTTCCATGCTCCTCTATGGGTTCAGAAAGTTTTACAACACTAAGGGTTATGAAACCTTCACAAATCTAATTAGATAAACTAAAAATGTTTTCCTTACTTTCTGAAAAGTTGATATTATGGAGATACTATGATTTGGTTGGACAGCAATATTTGATATTCACTATCTTTAAATTTGACAATTTGTATGCCAAAAATTAGAACTGTTAATCGTTTTCCACAGAAAAAGGTTGCAAAAAACATTCAAATTGTGTTTTATGTTTTAGGTTTAGGGTCACAGTGAAGATCAGTCACAGGTTACGTGTTGAGCTGAACATCAGTTTCTTAATAAGCATGGCAGGCGACTTTGACCAGATGTAGGGTTTTCATAAGCAGATTCTGACTTGTGCAAAGAACAGAAATCACTTTCCCAAAGCTGCATCTGTCTTATTTTGCTCTGATTGGTCTATCGAGGTGGACAAATGATGCATCTCACAGTTAGATGCCTCATCTGTGCACTGCTAAACATCTAACATCCCGACATCGTCAGATTCCAATCACTGTATTAGGCTATAGCATTTTCAGAAAAGAGGGTAGTCGCTGATGATTTAATTTCTGCCTTGAAGCAGAAAATATGTTGTTAGGTAGCTGGTACCTTGATGCTTTCCTTCAGAGTTGTTCATGTGGTTTCCTTCTCTGTGAACCTTAATCCCCACAAGACATTCTGACGAGGCCTAAAACATCCGAGCATCATTGAAAAGCCAGTTTTAGGCCAATGGGCGACTGATAATGTGGAATATGTATTCATTTGTCATTTTAATTTGAAAAACTGTGTCATCACAGGGACGCAGGAGGATCAGCTTGACTCGGCCCAGTCGGAGACTCTGCCGTGGGTTCGGATCGGACTCATCGCCGGGGTCCTGGTGGTCACGGCTGTGCTGCTGTGCATTCTGGGAGCTCTGCGGAAGATCTGACTCGGCCACAGCCTGCAAGTCGGTGCTGGTCCCAGCTTCCTCTGTTCAGCTGGCAAACCAAAACAGACTCTCTTTGTAATATCAAAGGATTTGAGCAGCTTTCGATCCTGGTGCCGAAGGAGGAGATTCCTCCGAGGAAGGGAGGACTCGGTGCTGTTTGGGTCTCGCCACAAACATTCTCAGGTTAAATCAAGACGCAGACTTACACATTTTGAAGTCAATGTGGGAAAGATGACAGATCACCTCAGCTCTCAGCGTGGGACCTTTGGGACTGGAGGACGAGCTTTGCTTCCTCCAACTTCTACAGTTCTTACATCACCAAGTGGATTTATCTGAAACGATCACTTCAAATGAAACCAATAAAATGAATGATTTTCACAGCTCTTAAAATAACATGGCAGGATGAGCAGCTGCTGGCTGGATGTTTTATTTGCGGTTGATGCTGCAGTGTTTGGTTTGCTCTATAGTGCATGTGTGTGAAGCGTGGAAATGGTCAGGGTAGTTATCGCCACGAACAACAAAGTCCATCATTATGACAGACAGTAGCGGTTTTAGGCACGGGCGAACCGGGCAGCCGCCCGGGGCGGCATTTTTTCATGTCACGTGGGGGGCGGCACGAGCGCCAAAAAAAAAAAAAACAAGGAAGGGCGCAAGGCAGTAATTTCGCCCAGGGCGGCAACATGGGCAGAACCGCCACTGATGACAGAGTATTAGGGCCATTGAAGGGGGAAAAATGTACATAGCCAGGGGAGCGGGTAATGTATTTCCAAGATTTAAGTTGTAAATTTACGAGAAAAAAAACTCAGATATTCTCTGAGATTAAAGTAGAGCTCAGATTCTGAGATCATGAAGTCGCAAATTTACAGGAAAAAAAACTAAAATTCTGAGATTATAATATATAGATTATATATAGTCACAAATTCATGAGAAAAAACTTGGGAACCAAAATTCAGATTCAGGAAAGTGAAGCGATGTGGTTCCTTGGCCAAAAAAAGAAAGAGAAACTATTTTTTTCTCATAAATTTGTGGGATTTTTCTTGCAAATGTACCACTGAGTTTGTTTCTCAGAATATTATCCCGGCTCCGTATATTTTTTTTTCTCTACAATGGCCCTAATTCATTGTTGTATCATCATAGTGTTTCTCCTTCAAATCATTCAGTGGATATTTCTGAATAACCTGAAGGTGAGCTTGGGTTAATCCGATAATTTGTGGGTTAATTTGTGGAAAGAGACATATTGTAGCTACAGAACTGACTGAATTAGTTTAGATAATTGAGTAGCAGAGCAATAGATAGACAGAGGATTGAAGTGGATTTTTTTTTTCTAATTCCTTGTACAGAATGTGAGGATCTTGGTTGACGGGTCACCTGGTGCTTATTGATTGGGGGCGGGGCCAGAGCCTCTGACTGCATCTGCGCAGTCATTTGGTGCAGCTACAAAGATCTGACCAACAACAACAAGCTGTGTATTTACATTTATACTGTTATTTTGTAGCCGGAAAAATGCTAATTAGGTAGCAATTGTTGAAAATAAACTCTAACCCTGATTAAGAGCTCATTTTGGAGTCATTTGTTCCCGTAGTCTTCAAAAATAAAATAGTTTTGAATGGTTGCAGTCAGCTTCTCATCCGTTTTGCAGCTGTTTATGGTGGCATCATGACATTTACAAAAACTTTTACAGGTTCATGTGCTGTTTTGTTCTGTTTTGTCCTGTTTGTTGCATGCTTTTTTTATGATTTCTGGAAGAAATCACACCAGATCCAAGACCAGTTTGCCTCCAAAGTCAGCGAGAGAGTTTACAATGAAGTATTTAGCAAAATGATTCAGCCATCTGGTGCATTTACAGACATGTTTACAACTGTGCATTACCCCTGTCAATCTAAACTGTATAAATAAATGAATAAATATCCTGTTTCAGGTCATATTTTGCATGTAGGTGTATTACTATCTTACATATGGATCTCCCTGTACTCATAAACAGAATATTGGCTGTATTATCGTAGAAATGGACCTTTTGTAGACAGCAAGATAGGCGAGGTTGTCTTTTCCAAACTCGGGCTATCGCTGCCTGTTATATAGAATAAAAAGTTGGCAGCAGATTCAACCCTGCCTGCTGTTGCAAAAGTGTGAGGGTCCACCTTCTATAAATAAAATATAAATATAAACATTAATACACACTGCCTCAGAGCGAGCAGCTGGCTGAGAAATGCAGCGGACAAATTTTTAAATCGCTTTTGCACACAACAAACTTTAAATCCAATAGAGTTTAAAGGTCTGCTGACTGTTGATGTGCTTTGTCTGCACCACTTTGGTTTGTGTTGTGTATCAAACAAAGTCATTTTATGGTAGGGAAACAAGGAGGCAAAATAATGTCCATATTTGCACAGCCTCTGCAGAGTTGGAGAAGCTTAATTTGATCAAACAGGGAAACTTCTCCCCTAAAAGGCCAAGGTCAAACCAAATGAACAGAGCTACCAATCAGATAAAGTGTGATGGTTATTAGTCGTGTGTGAGCGGCCGCACCGTCGCCCTGTGTTTTGCTTGGTGACATCCCAGCTGCCCGGCTGCAGAATTCGTGCAAGATGCGAGCCGATCCCTTCCGGGCCTGGAATGTGGGACAGACAGGTGCTGGATTGAAACTCAGTATAGATTCGACTCTGTGCCAAACTGTTAAAGCGCTATACGGGGCGGTCAGATGGATGCAGTGCCCTATACAAACCCCACCGCCCAATCACCTCTCAGCCACAGGGAGGACACACACTGCACCACTGCCACCACTCTGAGCTGCTTTTCTACTTATTTTACTTGTTGAATTGGCTTATCGAGCATCTTGGCTTACCTTCTGATTTAAATCCATGCAATCATGTAAAAATCAAGCCAGTTGTTGCAAACTTGGTGTTTTTTCGGTCTAAATCAGTGGTATCCTGGTGTTGTGTGCAGCTCAGGGTGGGGATCGGACCACCTCGGATGAACCCCAGCACCGAGCAAAGATAGTATACATGCATATTAATAGTATGTGTTATAGTATCCAGCCGCGCAGCGTGGAATATCTGAGAGAGCGATGGCCGGGGTGGGATCAGGCCTCCTTATATAAACTGACACACTGTCATGTTTTGAGTCGCTGGTTCTCAAACGTCTCATGTCCCAAACCCTCAAATAGCCCATCAGCCGACCTTATTGACCCGCGATCACAAGATTTTTGTCCCGGTGAGCCTGTGTGATTCGCATTTCTGAGTTAATGTTGTATTAATCGATTTGCATCATGAAGAGATGCGTGTTAAGACGTTGCACATTACAAAAAACGATAATTTCAAGTGGATTACAGATGCACTCATATCATTAATGTTGCAAAGAAAGTGACATAGAATCAACCACAATACAATTATGTTACAAATGCATCAAAAATGGACATAATTAAGACTTGAATAAGAATCATCCAGAGTCTAAATCTCATCCAGATTCTACATAATTAGATATTTAGTGGTGGTTGATTGACAGATGTGTTTCAATGGCCGATGCTGATGCTGATATTTAGACGGCAGGTTTCACATAATGCTGGTATCATGTTGTTGTTTTTGCGTCTTATTAAATATGATTTAATAATAATAACAAAATAGACAGACACAAAATTGCTGAGGTTAAATGAGCATTTATTTAACACTAATGTTATTCTCTGCATTGTCTCTTTGTGCTGAAGTAGATGTGCACTCCATCTGCAGTGCCCTTTTTTTTAATTGTAGAAAAAAATATCAACTACATAAATGGCCACAGGTATAAAAAAAAAAATTGTAAAGAAAAAAGAAAAAAAACTAAAATTTTAAAATAAATAAACTTAGTGCACTTAACAACCACATTTATCAGCACATAGCAGCATCTTCTTGTTTCTGAGAGAAAACCATAATTTAGAATTTTTAATAAATTAATTAAACATAACAGAACACTTGAAGTAAACATAAAGAACACAGTAAACATAAGGACAGTTTCAGTGTTTTATTTACCAAATACCAATACGAAATCATGTTTTGACTGACAGACAACAGTGTGGCTTGCTTCACAAAATAAAAGTCTGAGCTCCAGCTGGGCCACAGCGAGGCAGACACATGGAAAGGTGCTTAATAAAACACTTAGCCTTCGTCAAAGTCACATTGAAATCAAGAAAACATTTTTTTTTTTTTTTTTTTACATTATCTTCTTTCATTTACTCTTCATTTTGAGGCGAACTCATGATTATGGTGACTGAACTCGGTGGCTGATGCTGCCATCTAGTGGTGAAAGTTGGTAATTACACTGGTGTTTGATTTTACTGATGCCCACAGCAGCACAAATCTGATTAACCTTAAATATGGACTGGGCTGGAGCTGATATATGCCACCTGCTTTCTCTCTGGTAAAAATACAGGTACAGGTATGTATTTGATGATGAAAGGTATCTTTTGCCTGTCTATTTCTATGGCCTAATTTTTTTTCATGCCTGCTGTTGTACTTTAATAACCAATTTATGAAAATCCCATCTAATCTAATTTCATGTTTTTATGGATTAAATTAATGGATTGGGACAAATATGGCTGAATACTTCAAACTCACCCTGAAGAGAAGCCCACCGCTTGGAGCTGTGGATGTCATCTTCAACCACCAACAGTATGTTTCAATTGGTAAGACTCTCTCTGTCTCTCTCTCTGTCTCTCTCTCTCTCTCCCTCTGAAGTTGCTGATTGAGCGTCAGTCATGTGGAGAAACGACACGGGGGAGCAGCTGACGGGCCTCTCCGTCTCCTCGTTGAGGTTTCAGCTCAGAAAAACAGAAAAAAGGGACGGCTGTCAGCTGCTGTGTGTTTTTTGGGGGGATCAGTTCTGGAAAACAAACAGCCGAACCCGGCCTGAGGAAAGAAACATTACTCTGAGTTACAAACCATGACCAGCGCTGACTGCTGCCTTCCTCCTCTCCACTTTCCTTCCTCCTCCTCCTCCTCCTCCTGCCTTTCCCCTCCCCTCTTCTCCCCTTTCAGCCCTCCTTCCCCCTTCTCTCTCTCTCTCTCTCTCTCTCTCTCTACACTCCCCTTGTCCTCTGTTTCCTCCCCTCTCGTCTCTCCTCTTCTCTGTCCCAAACGAGCCGCCTCCTCGCACACAGGAGAATGGAGGAGGGGAGCGAGGAGCCGGCAGCCTTCTCCGTCCGGCTCTTCAGCCTGCAGGAGGAGCAGGAGGAGCAGGAGGAGCTGGAGGAGCTGGAGGAGCTGGAGGAGCCGGGGGGCGAGGAGCTGCGCCTGGACCCCCACAGGGTTTCACAGGTAACCGTGACGACCACTCAGATCTTTTACCTTGCTCTTAAACTGACTGCAACTTTGTCAAATGTCAAGTTTTTCTGATCTGATCTGATGTGATGTGGTCTGAGTTTATTATCGTTTTTATTGTTGTGTCGTTTCATCTTTTTGTTTTCAGTTTCAGTTTGTGTTTAATTCGTTTTGATAAGGAGGATTTGCTAGTTTAGGTTTTATTTTTTTTTTTAGAATGCTTGTTTTTAGTTTTGTTTTGCTTGGCTTCAGTGTTCGTGTTAAAAAGGTCAGGAAACAGTGTTGAAGTGTTAAAAGCGATAAAAACTCAACAAAACACCAGACCATTTAAAAAAAAAAATGTATTCTCACAGGACAGATGAACAACGAAACGAACTGACAGAGATGAAGACGAAAGACATTTTCTCTGTAAAAAGTTTATTTGACTTGGTTTCGTGAATGCGCAATACAGCTTCAGTTCATTATCATTTGTAAAGCCTCATTTTTGTTTTATATTAGTTGATGAAATTTTTTTTTCACATGAAGTTTTCGTTATTTCATTAGTTTTTGTTAACGATAATGACCTTGATCTCGTCAGATCTGGTCTAATCTGGTCTGACCTGGTCTAGTCTGATCTGATAAGGTCTGGTCTGGTCCAATAAGGTCTGATCTGGTCTAATCTGATCCAGTCTGGTCTAATCTGGTCTGATCTGGTCTAGCCTGATCTGATAAGGTCTGATCTGGTCTGGACTGGTCGAGTAAAATCTAATCTGGTCTGATCCGGTTTGTGCAGGCTGATGAAGAGCCGGTGAAGGTGTGCAGACTGAGAGCCGAGCAGGAACTGACTCTGCTCCTCCAACCAGGACTGGAGGCTCAGCAGCTCACGGTGCAGGAGGGTAAGAGCTGCCCTCGCCCACACACACACACACACACACACACACACACACACACACACTCAAACTGCCCCATATATTCTCAGCAGTGCGTATGTGGACACACAGCCAACACATATACATATTCAAAGAGACATGACGTGCATGCTTAGATGCACAGGCAAACTGCAGCCTCTCTAAAATTAACAAATACACACACACACACACACACACACACACACACACACACACACACACACACACTGCACACGGCTCATTGGGAGAATACCAGTGAAAGAGGCTGCAGTAGTGGAAAAAGTGGGAGCCAACAGGCTGCAGAGCTAAAAGCTGAGGGGTGAA
The DNA here is from genome assembly GCF_902150065.1 of Myripristis murdjan. Lineage (NCBI taxonomy): Eukaryota > Metazoa > Chordata > Actinopteri > Holocentriformes > Holocentridae > Myripristis > Myripristis murdjan. Next base: position 15,618,520 of record NC_043981.1, read on the forward strand.
GGAGAAGTGGAAGGTTTCGATCCACAAGAAACATCTGACAGCTGTTTGAACCAGTTAGAGTTACCAACAACACGCAGCGTGTCACAGGTTAGTCCAGGAAAGGCTGCAGTGTTGTTGTTGTCGTTTGGAAACCTATCAATCAATCAACCAATCAATCAGTAAGTCAGTCAGTCAGTCCAGTCCTTCCTGATGGTAAAAGTTGCTCTTCTCTGGCGTTAATACTGAATTTTTTTTTAATAAGATTCATTCTTCTGTCAGAGAATCATTCACAGATTAACTACTAAAAGTGAATAGTGAGATGAGGTAGATTTGTTTCCCAACATAGTGAATCATTTATATATATATATCATTTTAATCATTATAAGTATGTTTTTTTCTGATAATTTTTCTAGTAATTACTAATTTTTTGCTCAATGTCCTTTCATTTTCCCCCAGAAATCAAGTGGATTTGCTCAGGCTTCAAAGGGTTAAACATTAAACCTCCTCATGTTTAAGTTTAAATTGAATAGCAGTTCACAGTTTAAATTGGAGTTTAAAGTTTTGCTGCAACTGGATTAAATTTGATCTCATTTTCGAGTAAAAAACTAAACTTGAAGATTTAAAGGAGGGATTCAATTGAATCCAGTTTTAAAGTTTGGTGCAGCCGAATTGCAGGATTTAATCTGGTTTAAAACTTAATCCCTGTTGGTGCAACTGAACCTCTGGACAAACTGGCAGCAGCTGATTTAGTGAAGTGTGTAGATAAAATGAACGTGCTGTCAGCGTGTGTGCAGTGTGTGTGCAGAGCTGAATGTGTGTGTGTGTGTGTACTGCATGCACATGTGCATGACATTTTTTCCTATTTCCTGCAGTGCAAATCACCTCCTCCCCCTTCTGTGTGGTCGCCTGACCTACAGACTCAAAAATTTTCTTTTCTGCACGTGTGTATGTGTGTGTGTGTGTGTGTGTGTGTGTGTGTGTGTGTGTGTGTGTGTGTGTGTGTGTGCATGTGTGTGTGTGTGTGTGTGTGTCTGCATGTGAGTGTGCACACCTCCTCGGTACACTGAACCTCTAACTGCTTGGTTTCTCTGCATGCTGTGGCCCATGATCTGATAGGGCTGCTGCTACACACACACACACACACACACACACACACACACACACACACACACACACACACACACTACAGATGAAGTTCAACGCAGCTGAAAAATGACAGTTTGTCCTTGGTCTGTAGGAAATGCCAGTTTTTCCCCGTCAAAGCTTTTCTTGTTCCTCAAACTGAGTTTCTGTGTGTTGTCGTGCGTCCAGATGACGGCGCGTCGGTCCTTCACTTCACCGTTTCCAAGGAGACGGAGTGTTGCCGGGTCGGGGGACAGTCCTTTTTGATAACATCCGGAAACCTGAGCGTTCTGCTGCAGTTCAAAACTCCTTGTGGTCGGTATTCACTAACACTCAAACACTCTCCTGACCGGCAGCTTAATGTGCATTTCACCAGCATGTTAGGGCTGCACTTGTGAAATAGGCTAAATTCGTCATAATTGGTTTTGTAACAGTGGTAGTAAGTTTTTGGTGTTGGTAAAATTTTTAGAAAAGGCTTGCAAGAGAAAACAAGATGGACAAAGCAATATCACTGTTCGAAATAAGAGTAATGTTTGATCAAAATCAATACATTTAACATAAAGAAGCACTTAATAACCTGCATGGCTGTTTTACTATTGCAAGCAAAGAATCTTTCCCAAACATTTCTCTGATCTGTGGATTCAAATATGAGAAAAGCTGCTTCAGATGTTTCCTACAGCATCAAGATTCGGACATTTCAATCAGTTACCGGGTCAGAAAGGACAGGAGGAGGCAGTGAGGAGGGTTAAGGGACATTTTAAGGGTCAAGGCACCAAAGGGACAAAGGCCGACCAGCAGTGGCATCGCCTCGTGTCGCCTGTGTTGAGAAAACTGCTCGAAAGAAACACTTTGCCATGGCTCTACTGGGTGTTGGGGCCCAAAAAGTTGCATTTAAAGACGTCGCAAAGACTTCAGGTAACATCCAAGTAGCATGTACACTCTGCACCTGCATGAAGGGAAATAACTCCCCACACCAGCAGGTGGCAGTAGTCTGTACTCGTTATTCAAAAAGGGAAACTAGAAGACCCTAGGATGGAGATATACAAACCGTAAACTGCAGTGTTTGCTTCCTATTTTCACTCTCACTCACCACGGTTTCATAATCTAGCTCCTCCTAATCCAGAATATATCAGATACAAAGTCATAAATGGTTTTCAGCCCCTGGTCTTTTGGTTCAGGAAGAAGAAAGGAGGAGGCGGAGGTGAAAAATGATGCCGTTTCCCTTCTTCATAGCCAATCAGAGTGATCTCTCTCACTGACCGCCTCCACCGCCGACTCAAGGCTAAAAAGCCACAGACGGGGGTGTAACAGACCCGTTGTGTCTTTAATCCTCCAGATCTGCAGAACTTCCTGCGGCTCTTAAGGAGAGGAGACGGCAGAGGGCGCAGGAGAGGATGCAAAGAAGGAGGCGGCAGAGGAGGCGAGGGACTGGAGGGCGAGCAGGAGCCGTCGAGGAGACACGCGAGTGTGTCCGAGCTGCAGGCTGAGGCCTCCTCCTCGTCCACACACAGCCTCCAGGTGAGCCACGCAGCTCTGCAAACTGCACCGCAGGCACCAGGGATAAACACACAAATCATCTCTGTGCCTACGTAATCCCAAAGTATGAAGATAAACGTTTTAAAAATGCAAAACTGGTGTTGGGTTTTGTTTTAAAATCTTAATCTTTATTGTTATTGAAGAACCACACCAGTGATTTTGAATACTGCTTTGGGAAAAGATGAGCAGAAATGTGAAGTTTATACATTTTGTAGATATTACTCCAAACATGCAGAATCCACGGTGTGGTCCTTTAAAGAGGAATTTCACTGCCGGAACAGCCGCAGCCGAAAGTTTCCACCGTGTAAATGTGCAGAGTTTTTTTTTTTTTGAGCTGGTGTGTGTGCGTGCGTGTGTGTGCAGGTCCACGGCTGCCTGTCCCAACAGCAGAGCCTGCTTCAGGATTACACGAGGACAGCCACCTATCAGAGGGCTTTCCTGGTCAACGAGGCCGACTTCAAAGACAAGGTGACAAGTTAACATGCACATCCAGGCACACTGATCAGGTTTTATGAATAAAATGATTATTTCTTGTGTGTAATGGCATAAAACTGTTTCATTAGACTCGGCCTTGTCCCGTTAGACGACCAGCGCAGCACTGACCAAATCCACAGGGATTATGTAGCCAATCAAACTGCAGCATATCCATCATATCTGAGGTGAACCACACCGACGCCGCTGCAACGGATGTGATTTTTAATAAATCAACAATATCATACAGTCACAATCAGTGTAATAGACTTGATCAAGGACACTTTGGCAGGATTTAAACTGATTTAATAAGGCAGAGATGGACGCTCCCTCACTTGATCCTCTGCTGTCCAAGTTCATTTAAAGCCCAATATCAACGTTTGTAGTCTCAAAGGGCTTTACATGGACACAAGTTTACCCCTTGATTTAATCCTCATACCAGGCAAGAAAAAAGTCCCCAAAAAACAGCTTTAACAGGAAAAATGGAGGAAAACTTGAGAAGGGCTGCACAGAGAGAGGAGAGCCCTTCATGGCCACAGAGGTGTGCACCAGGAGCTTTTTTTTCCCTTACTTACTTCATTTGACTGAATTTTGGGTGCTCTCTCTCTCTCTCTCTCTCTCTCTCTCTCTCTCTCTCTCCAGGTGGTTCTGGATGTGGGCTGTGGCTCTGGCATGCTGTCGTTCTTTGCGGTCCAGGCAGGAGCCATGAGAGTGTATGCTGTTGAGGCCGGCCCCATGGCCAAGTACGCACAGGTACGTACGTTTGATGTGACGCGTGACTGCGATGCACAATAAGAACAAGAACGAGAATAAAGTTCAACAGTAAGACGAGGATAATTGGCTATGAAAAAAGGAGAACATTAACAGCCTTTTTAGTTTCATCGATAAGGTTTAGCTTTGTCACTTGTGGCTAAAAGAGATCAGGGAGTGCAGAATAACAAATGCATCAAAATGGGTTGTATTTACATTAAAGGGGCATTATGTAAAACTGCACTGATCCTTTTGGCTCATCTGACAAAAAACCTGGTTCACATCATCACCAGTCAATCCATTGTGGTTTAATCAACCCTCATTTTTGCAGCGTGCACCTTTAAATATGAAGTGGGATTACGAAAGACTTCCCTATGGATTGATAAACACAAAGCCAAAAATGAGTAAACGTAAACACCATAACAGAGCAAATTATAACGTCAAAACTCACAACCATAGTATCTACTACTCCTTTTAAAGTCTTTTTTTGAACTTGCAGATGTTATGTTAACCAACAAAACAATATCCAAACACTGCATCCTGTCTGTATCTGTAACCTGAATCAAGGGATTTCCAAACTTTTTCATGTTCTGGACCCCATCAGCTGACTTTCATCATCTAGGGACCCTTACATGAAAAGATATTTTAGTTCGGTTTGTGTTAATTATTAAATTGTTTAGATGTTATACTTGAACACTTAAAAAAAAATCAAAGTGCTGAGATTAAAAATATAATTATAGAAGACTAAAAAAAGAGTACTCATACTTTGTTATTTTTACTGAAGTAAATTATTATGAGATTAAACTATTCCTAATTTTGCCGGACACCACTGAATAAAAACAAACAAACAAAAAAAATCCTCCTTGGACACTGCAGACTGACTTCATTCATTTTAGATGCTCATTCAGTTTCAGCCAATAAATCTGTGGCTGTAGTATCTATAAATGAAGCACAGATCAACTTTGCCGCTCATAGGAATTCTTTTTATCGGCTAAACTGAAGACAAATAACATAAATCATCATTAGATGTCACATTCTTCAAGATTCATCCCCCAACTCTCCAGTCTTTTACAGGCCCAACAAGGCGGCATTTCATCTTCTTGATTTCAGACATTTGTGTGATGTCATCGCCTTTGTCTTGCTGTTGTGAATGAATGAATGAACCCTGATCACTTTGCACTCGTCTGTCATCTGCACATCCGCTGTAAATTCTGACCAAAAGTTTTCATCTGTGACATATTTCTGGGGACGAAAACGAGGCGAAAACTGGAATTTACGATTGGAGCATTCGATCAAAACCACTGAGGGTTCTGTTGTCAAAGACTCTAAATCCAACAAAATTCCAAAGTGTAAAATGCGACTGAAACTAAAATGCATTTTAGTCAAAAGACTGAAACTAGAACAAAATCAAAACTGGCTGTCAACATTAACACACCTTGTCCCGATGGAGTCTGCAGGGCGCTTGAAAGTCAAGCCTCTTTAATAAAACTGGATAGATGCTTCCTCTGATTTTCAGTTGATCTCAGATTCACAGACCGACTGTGAATGTTTGTGCTATCTGGGTAAAGATGAGATACTTGCACGTGATATTTGAAGCTGCTTAAAGGGGTCAGCCGCACAAACAAAAATACCTTGAAACAAGCTCTAACTGAGAGTTTAATTCTGGTTTAGGTTGCCAAATCCTGCGTGCAGATATTAAAACTCAGAGTGTGAGATAAAACCAGACTCTGCAGAAATGAGATTTCAACTTGCCAACACTGAGCTCACATGAAGAATTTGATATATAACGTGTGTGTGTGTGTGTGTGTGTGTGTGCGTGTGTGTTTGTATGTGTGGACTCTAGCCAAGACAGAAACCACAGAACCTGACTAGATAGCGTGCACACACACAGAAAACACACACACACACACACACTCACTCACACATACATCACATGCAGAGCGTGGCATTCTGGGGAGTTAATGGGTTGCGGCCACATCTGGCCCGGGACCCTGCAGCCCAGTCGGGCCTGCAGAGCGATGCTGGTGCTCACACTGATATATGTGCCCGATATGGGCCTTTTCTTAAAGCTACAGCACCAAAACTACACATAGACATATTTTTTTCCACTCAACCTAATCCCAAAATAAGTTCATACAATAATTAAGCAAAGCGCCCACCAATAAAACTCATGACTCTAAAGGTTTTTTTTCTTTTCTTCCTCTGGTTTTCTGTGCACCGTAGCATTGAAAAATATTCATTAGGGTACTTTTCGAGTTATATTTAATCTGCTGCTGCCACAAATCTTTCAGAACTGGAAAGTTTTGTGCTGCCGTTTTAAAGAGGAACTAAACCACAGACTCAAACCTGGTGAAGCCTGACCTCTAGTGGTGGGAAGCAGGATCACTGGACAGTGTTGGGAAGGTCACTTTTAAAATGTAATATGTTACAGATTACTGGTTACTAGTTTACTTTAATTAATTACATTTGATTACTTTTCTACCTAATTTTAAACTGGACAATAAAGCTGAAAAACACTAAAAACACTAAAAACACATATTTAACCCTTTATCGGGCAAGTGACTATTTTTGGTAATTTCAAAAATTTTATATATCAGGCCCATCCCCTGTCTCAGTTAGTTCAATAATCATTTGGTCTTCACCCAGCCAATCAGCAAAGATCGCTCTACATCCCAGGTCACATGATTGTGGCATTTGACCAATCTCATTGGCCTTGATTTTCTATAGGAAAATGAAATTTTTTGAAAAATTTTATAAAAGTAATAAAGTCATGTCATGTTCGCTAATAACAGTCTAGGGTTGTTTTTTTTTTTTTTTTTTTTTAATTTCAAAGTATTTCAATGAGTGCCCTATAAAGGGTTAAACCAGACGGTGTAAACCTCACAACAGTAGTCAACAACAAACTGCCTCGCTGTGGTCGGCTGGTCTCACGCCTGGCAGACAGACACGCTTCAATTTGATCGGCGGACGAGAGGCGGGGCAAATTCAAACGAGAGAGCCAATCAGAAACAACGTTGAAAGTTTGAGCGCACACTGGCAGATGAGTGAAGCCTGTCAAGACCTGCGTCGTCTGAAAATCTGCCAAAGAAAGACATTCTTGCACGGAGAAAATACGCAAATATTCTTTTTACGAAAAAGAATGTATACATATTTAACCCGTTTGTAACCACCAGCATTTTGATTAATATCTGTAATTTAATCACATTTTTTCTCAGTAACTGTATCAGATTTTGTAATTACATGGAACTAGTTACTAGTAATGTCACTTTCCGCCAGTAGAGGTCAGGCTTCATCAGATTTGACTTTGGGGTTTAGTTCCTCTTTAAATCGGCTTGTCTGAATGTTGTTTCAGAGGCTTTTCCATCCTTATGAGAAATAAAATTAAAGGGGAAATATTACATTTTTTGACATAGAAATTGATCAATTAAAATTGGCAGTCTGAATACAAAAAAAAAAAAAAATAGGATTATGAGTACAACGGTGAGTACGCTGTGCTCATGTTATGTTATGATAAACTGATATATTGATGTCCATTCAGATTTTTCTCTGTCATGGATCATGGAAGTCAAGATGGAGGATTATAGAGTATTTCTAGATGTTTTATCATTTTTTTTTGGTCTTTTCTTCAGATCATGGTCCAGAGTAACGGTCAGTCCAGGCGGATCGCGGTCCTGGAGGGGGGGGTGAAGCAGGTCGACTGTCCCGACATGGTGGACGTCATCGTGTCGGAGCCGATGGGCTACATGCTGCTCAGCGACAGGAGCATGGAGAGCTTCCTGCACGCCAGGAAGTGGCTGAAACCCGACGGTGGGTGGGCCAGAAATTAAAGGGGCGCTCACAAAATCTGCTGTCCTGTTGGTCAGTTTTTCCATGAAGTGATGAGAACCTCGTCCCTCCTGGCTTCCATGCAATAAAATCCAAATTTCATACTCTGTGATCATGAGGAAAATGATCAGATATAAATAAAAAAAAACATATTTATCAGTTAAGTTAAACAAGTATCTATAAAATGCTAAAGTTACTTGTAAAAACAGTGTTGCATTTTGCACATTATTTTGTCAGTCAAATACAGAATGACAAAAACTTATCATTTCATTAGCACGCGTTTACATTTTTTTTCCCTCTTTCTTTCATTTGGGAGTTTGGAATAGGAGCTTTTAGCCTACCACAAATCTTTATAACTTAAATTTATAGTGATTAGTCATTTTATTATGATATTACATTTATTATTATCTTCTTTTTCTTGTATTTTACTTGGTTTTATTTTTTAATTACATCTATGGTATTTGATTTTGTTGTGTTTTTATCATACAGTTATTTTTAAGTGCATAGAACTGGGTGATTTGTTATGGTAATATAGAATTATCATTATTAGTAGTAGTAGTACTTTATTTCTCTCTCTCTCTCTGTCTCTCTCTCCCTCTCTCTCTCTCTCTCTCTCTCTCCCTCTCTCTCTCTCTCTCTCTCCCTCTCTCTCTCTCTCTCTCTCTCCCTCTCTCCCTCTCTCTCTCTCTCTCTCTCTCCATGCAGGTCTGATGTTTCCCTCCTGTGGTGACATTCATCTGGCTCCCTTCACTGATGAGCAGCTCTACATCGAACACTACGCACGAGCCAGTTTCTGGTCTCTCTCTCTCTCTCTCACACACACACACACACACACACACACACACACACACACATCCTCGCATGACGACAAAAACACACAAGGCCCCTGTCTTTGTCTGCAGCACACAAACACACACACACACACACACACACACACACACACACACACACACACACACAGAGTCCCTGTAGTCAGGCCTGTTTCCTGTTGGGTGTAAAACGCTCTGCTTCAGTCCTGTTCTGACTCATATACGACCAGAAGGCTTCGATGGTTTAACGTGTGTTTTTTTTTTTTTTTTTTTCAGGGCAGATATTTTTGGAACAAAGCTGATATTGTGTGCCGATACTCAAGATCTTGAAATCCGGCAACGCTCAGGCCAAAAACTCAAGCATTTCCCATCACTCTCCACCGAAACCTAGCAGAATAAAAAACATGAGCACGTTTGTGGCATCCGATCAAAACGTGTCATCCTAATCAATTCAAGATCAGGCCGTCCTGTAGAGTCTTCTGCATTAAATACAGCATGTAGTATAATCAATCAAACAAATATCTGTCATGGCAGATGTAAAAGAAGAAAATCGACTCCATATATCATCCTGCAATGAATCATCCATGTATTTAAATGTTTTCAGATTCCCTCCGTACAGCGACAGATTATTTCCTTTTCCCTTTCCGGCTCTTTTTCACAGTGCGCTCTATTAATAGGAAGTTGAAAACTAAACTATAACTGAGGGAGTGTTTTCTTCTTTCCTAAAATGTCAATCATCTGTTCTTAAAATCAGTATCATTACAGACTAAAACTGCACTTTGTTATTACATTTCTCCAATAATGGCGCAGAGAATTAACCAGATTCCATGACTTTCAGCAGCACCTGCATGCATACCTGTGTGTGCAAGTATATACATGTGCATGGGATGCTGTGTGTGCATGTGTGTGTGTGTATGTGTGTGTGTGTGTGTTTTGCCATGGTCGGTGTCCATCGTGGCTCCACCACTATGTGGGGATGTTAGGCTCAGTCAGCCTTGAGGAATGAAGGTGAATGATGAGCTGCTCAGTTACAGGAACATTCTTTCTACATAACATATAGATAAAAAAAAGATGGAGAGATTTTTTTGGTTGGAAAATGGAAAAATTTTGAATTAACTTGAATATTGGTGGAAATATCAGCTTCAAAAGCCGCAGTGCGGCAACACAACCTGTGACACAACGTGCAAAAGATTTCCTCTTGTGTGTTTCTGCCTCTCTGGTGTAACCCCTAGTTTTCTATACAGTTGTGCCATCCATAACTTTTTATTTTTTCTTTTTCCATCTCTCCCTCCAGGCAGCAGAGGTGTTTCTACGGCGTCAACCTCAGCGGTCTTCACAGCGCTGCTGTCGATGAGTTTTTCAGGCAGCCCATTGTGGTCAGTGCAGTAAAACCTCAACAAACTGCTAGTCAAGAAGAAGCAGAAATAGAAATACTACTGTATAAATCTACAGAAAGAAAGAAAAGAGAAAAGAAAAGGGCGGGTGAATCAGCTCTCCAACAAAAAGTTATTGAATGGTAGCTCGTTGTTATTATTTTTTTTTTCTTTAACTTAAGTAGTGTATGTTTATATACAAACACACATAAGACAGGTTTAAAATTATAAAAATAATTGACTAAACTAAACTAACTAAATAACAAAATAAATAAATAAATAAGTGAATAAAGTTTGGGGGGAAAAATAAATAAAATTTATTTACAAATTTTTAAAACTAAAAATAAAATAAAATAAAATACAACAGTTTAAAAAATACATTAAAAATAAAAAATGTTCCTCCTATCTATGTCCAGCTTCAGTTATAACATTTTTTGGTGATGATCATTATATGAAAGGTCTTGTTGGTCTTCTACTGTTTATCAGTCCCTCCAAATAAGAGTGACCGCTGAAAATGTAACATGTAACATGAGATAAAATGAAAGTGTGTGTGCATGTGTGTGTGTGTGTGTGTGTGTGTGTTCCATCCTTCCAGGACACGTTTGATGTGCAGATCCTGATGGCCAGGTCTGTCAAGTACTGCATCAACTTCATGGAGGCTAAAGAGGAAGATTTGCACAGGTGAGGGTAAAGCTTTGTGTAACTGTATCAAAGAAACCAATGACCAGATGAGGCAATTTTTTTTTTAAAGCAAAAAAGACCTTGGACTTAGCACCATCTAAAAAATATTGCAAGAATCAGAGGAATAATGTCCAAGAGAGACCTAGAAAAGCTTTACCACGCTTTCAAAAAAATCTCCTCAGCCACTACAGCTCATTCAGAGCACCATCGCAGGGGTCTCGACGAAAACTAGGAAATATGATCACAAATCACTGTGCAGCTCTGGGCCCAAATATGTACAATCCTCTGATCTGCTCGTGCCATGTGCCTTTAGTTTTCACTTGCTCTAAAATGCACAAATTAACATTCAAATCTTGTAGCTCCTGCATCGCTCGCCTGGACCTTTGCACGTTTGAACTATAAACCTTGTACCCTTTGCTGTGTTTCTGCTTCTCTGTAAAGCACACTGAGTTGCCGTGCTGCATGAAATGTGCGATACAAATGAAGTTGCATTGCCTTGTATTCACTGGAACGAAGAAAATTCACGTGAAAACAAAGTACAGTGTGCACAATGTGAGTAAACGTGGCCGTGCTTGGTGATAAAATCTGTGTTTGTTGATGTGACTTCACTGTTGCTGTGTGTGTGTGTTTCCAGAATGGAGATCCCCTTTGTGTTCACGCTGCTGCAGTCTGGTCTCGTCCACGGCCTCGCCTTCTGGTTTGATGTGGCCTATCTGGGATCCAAGTGAGAACCGCAGCCCCAGCACAGCTCTGGATTTCCTCTTTTTCAGTTTTCACAGACACAGCAAAAGGGGAGGGAGATGGCAGATGTCATGAGAAAGCTTTTTGTTGGAATAAATGATAGAAACACCGGAAAAAAGAGAAGAGGAAAGAAATGGTACAACACTACAGCTCTAAACCAGAGTGATTTTTACAAAAAAAAAGCACAAATGACACTCAAATTATATCAAAAAAAAACTTCTGCTTCTGTTGCAGGGCAGAGGCATTTGCTAAAGTCCCACTCCAGCCATGGATTAAACCCCTAAAAAATAATCTCTGTTCATCAGTATTACATATTTATAAGTTTTATTCCATGAAAAACATCCCTTAAACTCTTTGGTCCTCATCACATGGCTGTTGTAAAGCAGAAAACTACTTCCCTTAATTTTGGAAAGTGTTTATTTTATCACTAGAAAAAAAAAATGTAACGGCATGTTGGATCCCAGTGTGTCTTTGTGGATGTTTACACTTGTATCAAACCAAATGCATGTTAAAACCAAATGTAAACAGGGTCTAATTGAAGAACCTCTTAAATCTTAAATCAGACACACACACAGCTAAACGTGTATGCCGTGTGTGTGTGCGTGTGTGTGTGCAGGTCGGCGGTGTGGCTCTCCACAGCTCCCAGTGAGCCTCTGACTCGCTGGTATCAGGTCAGGTGTTTGCTGCAGACGCCGCTTTTCGCCAAACTGGGACAAACCTTGTCTGGGACCGTCCTGCTCACCACCAACAAGAGGTACGCCGACGATTTCATGACGCCAACGCTTTCCTGTGCATTATCCTTTTCGTGCATTAGCCTATTTCATTTTCTGTTTTCTTTTGCCACATTACAGGAATTTCTTAACTTACAAATCCTATCTTAACTGTGTGGTAACCATGGCAATTGGGGTCAAGACCTCATTCAGGACAATAGTCATTGCAGATTAAGCCTGTGACCTTATGAGTGCACTTCAAAATAAAATACCAACCATCATTCTCCTGTTCCCGGTCAAGGCAGAGCTACGACATCCACATCACAGCCACCGTCGACCAATCAGGCTTCAGATCAGGAAACAGCTTGGACCTCAAAAACCCGTTCTTCAGGTAAAAGTCAGCTTTCACAGAGAAAAACACACAATAAAATAACAGAATTAACTTAGGCAAGTAAGACGAAGTTGAAAATAAAAAAGCTTTCAGGTGTCCTCGGATGCTGCAGCTCACCTGTGGCTGTTGAAGTTTCTCACTGGCCAGCGGGAGAGGAACGCTGATTAAATGATTGAAAGACAAGTTCATTATTGGATACACTGTTGCCTAAGCTTTGGTGCAAAGAAAAGATTACAATTAAAGGAAAAAATCCAACGTTTTGGGCAAAATAGCCTTTTTCTGACTTCTGATACTGTTCCCACCTCTGTACGTCCTGTGGTTTGATTCCTTTGAGTAGCATTTCCTGTTAGCTTAGCATAAAGACTTGAAGTCTATAGGAGTCGTTAGCCTAGCTGCGTCAAAGTGAGAGTGAAAAGACATGTATTTCAAATATGCATGATAGGAACTGAACCACTGGACGTACAGAGGTGGAAATGGTGTCAAACATCTGGTCTCAGTCTGGGGAAGTCAGAAACTAGGAATTTTGCCCGAAATGTTGGAATATTCCTTTATATACTGGTTGCTGATTGGTCAGAACTGAAACACCGGTACAGGGCTGCTGTCGGTTTCACAGTTTTGGTTTTATTTACTGTCTTTTTTTAAAAAAAAATTAATTCCTGGGGTGAATGTGTATCAACGTGATCATGTAAATTTACTACATGAACTGATGCCTGCAGGATGCCGTGCTGGCTGCATGGCTAGAGGACACGCTGTGACCCAGGAGGAGGAGGAGGAGGAGGAGGTCTGGGACAGGCAGCTTCTCCTCCAGAATGAAGGGTGAGGAAGGCACAAACATGAAGCTTGTCTAATTCACAAAACACAAAACAACAGGGTTGGGAAAACTACATTAAATAGCTATTTTATTACCAGAAATATGAAAGTGTGTTATTTCAGAAATGTAAGCAGATGATGATGATGATGATGATGATGATGACAACTGCCGTCCTCTCTTCCTCCAAAGGTACCACATGAGGAATCATCGGATGCCGCAGCTCCAAGACACACACATTCACACACACACACACACACACACACATACAACTTTTATTGTTTATTGTTTGTTTGTTTGTTTTATCTGTCAATCATTTATGTTTTGTAAAGGAAAATTTGGCCACTAAACACAGAGCCAGTGTAAATATTTCATCCTGTGTGTCGTGTGGCTTATTTTCAGAAGCAACAACACCCACAAACAGCCAACAAATCTCACACACATACACACACAGAAATGTCTAAAGAGTCAGTCTCCCTTGCAGGTGCTGAAAGGAAATCCCTAAAGGGACATTTCTCATGTTCTCATGGTAGCAGAGAGGCAAAATAATTAATCTGAACAGCCATAATTAACAAATACATTATTTTAATAGACAGAAGTCAGTTCACAACTGAAGCTCAGGCATGCAGGTTTTTGCTCCGTATTGCATATATAATGGGGAAAAGTCAATCAAATAGTGTATGTTCCAGCGGTGTGATACGGTGATCATGCATTGTTGTAAATCTGTATTTCAGAGTGGGAGACAATAAGAAATATTGTACACATGACAGGGCAGGAATGGAGTTTAAAATCAACATTGCGCACAGGACAAGACTTCAATAGACAGATATATAGATGGACTTTATTGATCCCAAAATATACCTCTCAACACCATGTATTTGTGTGTATATAGATAGATAGATAGATAGATATGTCTATATAAAAGTAAAAATAAAGAGGAAGTTGGAAGTTGGAAGAGGGCTGACAGGTTACATAACCCTGGCAGGATTAGGATATCTAGGCATCATTTTCTTTTTTTTCTCTTTTTTTTTAGATTAAATAAATGAATCAGTCTATGCATAAAAATACAAATAATAATAATAAAATATATATATATATATATGTGTGTGTGTGTGTGTGTGTGTGTGTGTGTGTGTGTGTGTGTGTGTGTGTGTGTGTGTGTGTGCCATGAATCTACACACTCTGGAGCAGTCGGTGGTGGTATGCACTTTTTCGATCTAAGAAGAAGAAAGAAGATAATGAAGATTGATAATGATGATGATGATGATGATGATGATGATGATGATTTTAAGCAGACGTCCAGCCATTTTCCATATAAAAAAAATGCTTGTTCAGTGCACCAAGGCATCCCCTCCATTGACTTCCATTCAAACTGGCACCACGGGCGGTGAGCAGCGTGTTTTCAAACGGGGGCCGTTGTCTCCCCCTGGTGGACGGTCTGCGGCATCACCAGCGGTTACACTGGAGGAGAGCTGAACACGGGAGCGGTGGTGCTGTTGCACCGTGTGTGTTGAACTCTTTCTATTTCTGTTTTCCCTGAAGACCCGGGGGTTTGTGGAATAGGTTCGCAACACGAAGCGCTGCGGAAAATGCTGGCGACAGGAGCAGTAAGTCGACGGGACGCTTTGCTTTGCTGTCAAATATTTCCGCTCAAGCTAAGTTAGAAGGCTAGCTAACTAATGCTAACGAGGTTGACAACACAGAAGTCCAGTCACTTTGCTAGCACAGCTGTGGGATTTACTTTTTACCTTCACTTTGTAATCATAGTCGAGAATTAGCAGGACTGTGGTTTGTCTGTGAGGCTAATATTACCTTGACTTTATCCCGGCTACGCTCCGTTTTGTGAATAAGAAACGAACGTCATCGCCGTACAAAACCCTCATTGATAAAAACCTGTCATTTTAATGCCGCTTTGCTTATCGTGATGCTCACGTCTCACAGCAAATAAAAGATGCTTGAAGTTACGCTCATGAGACGTGCTTGAATTCGGCATACACCCAAATGCACCTTGAAGCTCGTTTTCATGTACAATTCCGT
Source organism: Myripristis murdjan (assembly GCF_902150065.1). Lineage (NCBI taxonomy): Eukaryota > Metazoa > Chordata > Actinopteri > Holocentriformes > Holocentridae > Myripristis > Myripristis murdjan. The sequence goes on from NC_043981.1 coordinate 15,633,753, forward strand.
TTTTAAAATGGGTTTCCTCTGCTCGTCACCACCTTCCACCCTGCGTGTTGATGGAAGGTAAACTTGCGTGTCCCACGGGCAAACCAGTTTCAGATTATGAATCACATGTGCAGTGCATCGCAGTTACCACATTGCCATAAGGAATCAGAAAGAAAAGAACTGATTCATGTTTTCCGAGCTGTGCGTATTTGCTCATGAGCGTGGCAGCATGTAATAGGTTTTTTGAATGGAGTCTGGTGCGGGTTGTGTTGACAGATAGATAGATAGATAGATAGATAGATAGATAGATAGATACTTTATTCATCCTTGCAGTTTTTCAGCAGTATCCACAGATTACAGATTAAATAAAATAAAAAAAGATAAAGAAAGAAAGAAAGAAAGAATAAGATCTAAGTACAACAGAATAAGATCTGAGTACCCAACCCAGTGTGCAAAAAGCAATGTGCAAAAAAACAAAACAAAAAAAAAAAACAGAAAAAACCGTGTGCATGGGTAGGTCAATGTGCAAATTTAGAAGAAATATACAGTATACACATGATAAATAGCAGTAAGCAATATAAACACTATAAACAAGGATTATAAAAAAATAGAAATATGAACAATTTAAACAGAAGTATTAACAATTTAAACAGCAGTGGAAAATAACCTAACCCGAGGAACACACGCTCCGACCGAGGTTCAGAGTTAGTGTGAAACCATGGTGTGTTGTTCCCAGGCTGTAACCACGGCGCTGGCGCAGGTGGACAGAGAGAAGATCTACCAGTGGATCAACGAGCTGTCCAGCCCGGACACCCGGGAGAATGCCCTCCTGGAGCTGAGCAAGAAGCGGGAGTCTGTGCCGGACCTGGCACCCATGCTGTGGCACTCCTGTGGCACCATCGCCGCCCTGCTGCAGGTGAGCTGGCACAGAGCTTTCCATAAGCCTCGAGGTATTTGATGTGGAGGCAGAACAGGCTGGACCAGGGAGGTGCACTTCCGTCTCAGATAGAAGCTTGGGAATGTGGCACAATAAGCACATTCATAGTTATTTTATGGGCTGGGACGATATGCTCATCTCCCGATACTTGGGAGTTGATTTGATGTGTATTGCGATTCAATATAATGATTTATTGAGATTTTTGTTTTTTGCATTATCCTCTATTTTGTGGATGTAAAGTTACATGAAACTGTGATTATCCTAAAGGCCACAATAGGTTTGTACAGTGACATCAAGTTTCAAACAACGGTCTCACTACAATGAAATGGCTGCTATGGGGGCTAACATCATCACACATGAATCAAATGTGGCTCATTGAGTCCACAAGAGTCTCAGCTTTCCAGTCAAAGCCAATTGATGCAACTCCAAGGCTGTTTAGGCCCCAGTCTGCACAAACACACCATTTTACAACAGGCCACAAGAACACATGTGGACTGCAGGGTTTGGGGCCCAATCTGCATGGGATTAGCAGAAGGTGTGCATGTCTGCAAAGGGGAGAGAACCCATTTTCATTCAGACGTCTGGAGGTCAGAAGTCAAGGGACCCCTGCTTGTAGTCATGTTGTCCTGATTGGTTTTACCAACAACCACAAACATATCACTGTGGTGTGGAGGTGTCAGCAGTGAGAAATAACAGTGAGGATGCTGATGCTTTTCTTGTTCTTTCATCGCTAGGAAATTGTCAACATCTACCCATCAATCAACCCCCCCACGCTGACGGCACACCAGTCCAACAGAGTATGCAATGCCCTCGCACTCCTCCAGTGTGTGGCTTCACACCCAGAGACCAGGTACGTGAATCACATTCAATTACATGTAAATGGCTTGAGCCGGGGGTCCTAAACCTTTTTTCAGCTGGAGATGTTTAAAAAGGAATAGTAATAGTAATAGCAATAGTAAATTATTATTTTGTGCCTGAAATCTCTTATTTGGCTGTTGGCTGGTGTTAATTTCCCACCCTGACACACACTAACACACACACTGAATTTCTGATATTTGTCCCTCATGGAAACTGATACAGATACACACTTAACGATTGTTACGTAGGAATTCCATGGAAAACTGGGAAAACTGCAGTCGTTAAGAATTAAATGTGTCCTTAAACTTGTGGAAATGTCATGGAGATCTCATCATGACCTTTTTATCAACCATTAAAGTGTTTAACATGAAGCTCGACTGCTAGAATGTCTTGTTACTTGAGGAGGGAGTCGATGAAAACGAAACGACATCTCTCAGTTGCACCGGTTGCAGGCGATCATGCAGTTCATATGAAGATAACCTCGTGCATGCATAGTCATCGACACAGGCGGATAATGATCATTAAAGTCCCCACACGTCCTGGAGTAGTTCTGTCTTTTGGTTAATTGTGCAGGAACTGTTGGACTTTGTGACTCTCTTGTGTTTCGTCCCTCACAGGTCTGCTTTCCTGGCTGCACACATCCCGCTCTTCTTGTACCCGTTCTTACATACTGTGAGCAAAACACGGCCTTTTGAGTACCTCCGACTCACCAGTTTAGGGGTCATAGGTAAGGGAATCCAATTCCTCTGAATGGTTATTACAGTAAATAGAAAGTTCTGTAAAAAGTGGGCTTCACATCTTAGCTGTGATTTCAGGAATGATGCACAAATGTTGTCACTGTTTATGGGTTTGTGTACTGTGACTGCATTTCAGCTCTTGTAACAGGGCTTCCAACAATATGGGTTTGTATCTACACAGTTATTATCTTTTTAAGTTTGGCTCTGTGTGTCTGTCCGATGTAGGTGCTTTGGTGAAAACAGACGAGCAGGAGGTGATCAACTTCCTGTTGACGACAGAGATTATTCCCCTGTGCCTTCGCATCATGGAGTCTGGCAGTGAGCTCTCTAAAACGGTACAATCACTGTCGCTGGAGTTTACATTTATGAAGACAATGGACTTAAAGAACCACACCAGTGATTTTCAGTGTTTGGTCCATTTTTTTTTTTTATAATTTCCTCACATTTTACGTGGCAAAAAAACATTTTGCAAATCATGTGGGGGAACTAAAAATTTCACTACATATATTCAAAATCCTCCATTTTCAAATGTGAGTTTTTGTTTTTTTTCCCTCAGGTTGCCACCTTCATCCTACAGAAGATTCTCCTGGACGACACGGGGCTGGCATATATCTGTCAGACTTACGAGCGCTTCTCACACGTTGCTATGATTCTCGTACGTTCCTCACATCTTTAAGTCATTTATTTATCCGTTCATCTGTTTCATCCCAGCCTGACGTCGTCCACCTTCTGTTTCAGGGCAAAATGGTTCTCCAGCTTTCCAAAGAGCCTTCAGCGCGCCTGCTGAAGCACGTCGTTCGCTGCTACCTGCGCCTGTCCGACAACTCCAGGTACAGTCAGCTCAAACACAGCAGCTTTTCCCTTCATATGAACTGAAATGAATCCTAAAGAGACCAGTTGGATGTTTTGCACCGGTGTAATAAAAAAAAAAAAAAAAAAGTTCAGGGTGATGACAAAGACATCCAGCTACAACCATGATAACCAGCATTATAAAGAGACACGAACAGGAGAAATAATGTATTAAAAATGTATAAAAATAACAAACAAATGGTTTAAAAACATGTCGTAGCAGCAGTTAAAAGGTGGAGGGTGCGAGCAGGACGCCCTCGCTGTGAACCTTTACCAAATGTCAATCACTCAACCTTTCCCATCTGTTTAAATGCTCCAAAAAAGATGTAATGTTTGGTGTTGAGCCTCTGAAAGCCAATAACATTTAGCCTTTTTTCTTTTTTGATTAAAGCCGCTGATGTTGAGTGTCTTTAAAGGGGAGATGAGGGGGTGTTTTCATCCTTTTTTTTTTTTTGGTATTTGTTTAAATAACACAACAGTGACATTTAAGTGAAAGCAAACTGTGAGGAAATAATTAATGTGTCATTTTCCAGCTGTTTTGGAGACATTTATTCATTATTAAGGAGCCTCTTGCTGGTGATTGGCTGGTGGTATCGGTGGCCCCGCCCTCCTCCCTGGCATCAACAGCGGATGTGGGAGTGGGAGTGAGTGGCGTCACATGACTGGGTTCCATGTGAAATGATAATCAGATAAACAATATTTCAACCAACCATTTTCAAAAAAAATTTGCATTTTAATGTCTAACTTCTCCAATTTAAACCCAAAGTCTGTTAGGCTTACTGCGTTTCACATCATAGTCTAAACAAAATTCTCCTATCAGCCTTGCACTTTGTGTTTTCTTCTTTGTGCGATGTGTGTGTATTTGGCGTTCAAAAAGAAACCCAGAATGATTATAATGATGATAATAACAACAAAAAAAAATGTTAAAAATTCATACATCTATAGAATATGAATTAAAATGAGTTATTTGAATCAGTTTAGGCACAATGAGAAAGATTTGTCAGTTGCGGTCAGTAAGCACAACATTTAAAGTTTAACGTTGCTGTCTTAAGAAAATAATTTGACCCGCCTGCTCCTCCCTGTCCAACAACAGAGAACAGGCCAACAGCGCGTCGCTCTTCATCCTCCTCTCCCTCGGTGCTCGCCAGCAGGGGAAAGCCAACCCCACTCTCATTGTGGAATGAGCTTTGTCCACTTGGCGTTTCCTATCGTTAGATTTCCTTTTTTTCTGTGTCCAGGATTTTTGTAGCTTCCTATTGGTTGTTGAGCTGTCGATCTGACAGCACGCTGTGCTGTGATTGGCTGGGAGCTGCACACCTGCTGCCCAAAGGCCAACGCCCAGAAGAGTCCTGAGCTCAGCAAAACAAGAAAGTCCAGGCAGAGGGCAGGGTCCCTGCACACACACACACCAACACACACTTCTAGTGGCTCAGAGGTGATGATGGAGAGGGATTATTTTTATATACATTTTATATACAGTCTATACATTGCTTGAATGAGAAGGATTTTCTAAAAAACAAAAAAAAAAACATTCTACTTTCAGGGCGTCCCACAGATATCCAGAGTAGGTGGTATATTGTTTGGTTGTACAAAGATCTAATCACTCAATCATAATGGAGGTTGATGATACTTCTGGATCATATCTGACTTAAAAAAAAAAAAAAAAAGCCCACTACAGCCAAAACATATTGGGCCAGCTGTAATCCAGACTGTGCAGCTGTTATTTTTTCTGTTTGTTCATCTCGTGCAGAGCCAGAGAAGCCCTCCGGCAGTGCCTACCCGACCAGCTGAAAGACACCACCTTCGCCCAGGTCCTGAAGGACGACACCACCACCAAGCGCTGGCTGGCCCAGCTGGTGAAGAACCTGCAGGAGGGCCAGGTCACCGACCCCCGGGGCATCCCGCTGCCCCCGCAGTGACTCCCTGCTCCTCAGCAGCCCCGACCGACACCGACAAGGACGGGCCGACAGATGATGAGCCGCTCGTGTTCGGGCTTGGACAGACTCAAAACAGCACTTGATTTTCATGTTTTTCAAAAACTTGTCAAGCAAAAGGCTCTCGCCTGTCTTCTCTTTGTGTTCAGACACGCAGGCAAAGCGCCGGTGCTCTGAGATCAGCTGCTGACAGCTTTTGTCTCTGGTGCCATTTCGTTCCCATGGCTTCAAGGTTTCAAGGACATTCACGTTTGTTGCCTTGCCATGTGTTCAATAAATCGTTGCACAACATGAAACAGCATTTTCACTCTCGTGTTGTGTATTACCTTTTTTTAGGTAAGAAATGGGGGGGTTGTAATGACTTGTGCATCGTCTGTGCATCTTAGAAACGGTGTCAAAAATAGAAAAAAGATAGGTCAATTCTCAGAAAACGTTTCTCAAGCTGTGCTGGAGAAAACAAAGAACAAGGACAGAGCATTTTAAAAGTTTGAGATGTGCTCTGTGCTTAATGTCATGCCACCACAGGCATTCATTTTGCTATCTGATTGATGAACCATTAAAGGAATACTCAAACGTTTTGGTCAAAATATCCTTTTTCTGACTTCCGTAGACTGAGAAAAGATGATCAAGACCATGTTCACCTCTGTATGTCCTGTGGTTCGGGTTCCTACGGGCAGCATTCCATGTTAGCTTAGCATAGAGACTTGAGGTCTATGGGAGTCATTAGCCTGGCACCGTCAAAGTGAGAAAATAAACCTTACAGCAGCTCAGAAGCCGAGGAAGTCAGAAAAAGGGTGGCATCATTCTTAAAATGAATCTTGGGTTTTCTCATTATTATCATCAGACACGTTCTCAGCTAACATAAACATAAAAGATCTGTTTTTGCCCCATGTTTTTCAGTTTTGCTGTTGTTTATTGGCTCTTTGTCGAGTTATCCACCGTGCTGGGACTGGCACACATGATGTGAGGTTTCTGACGGTCACTGTAGGCGGTTTCTCAGAGGAGCCATTTGAAGGAACCTCCCCATTTTAGTTTTGGCTCCATGTGTGAAATCTGAGCCAGGAAGCTGAGCTGCCCTCGTGGATTATTAATGGCCTTGGAACATGAGCAAGGAACATAGATGAAGACCAAAAAAAAAAAAAAAAAAAGAATAATAATGGTCAAATCTCCTCACTTAAATTCTCACACTTTTTCATGCCTCCCGCCTCCTGAGCTCAGTTGATCTCCATGATGGTGGAGATCATAATCCCGGAGCCATTTTTGCAGATTCGGTGCTTAAGCGTTCGCCTTCTGCCCCGTTCTCGTGCGCCGCGGCAGGCAGCTAAACTGGCCTGATAAAAGTTTCATGACCGTGGCTTAGTAATATTAGACGGGACAGTCTCCAAGAAGCAAACAGGGTGGCCTGCTGTGGTCTGCCTGCGCTGGCCCTGCACCCGGCGTCATGATCCAGCGCTGGTCCCGGGCCAGGCCTCGGGATAACGGGCTGCTTCTAATCGTTTGCCTAATTGTTTGCCAATGATACTATTTTGTACGTCAGGAGGTGAGGGGGTGACGGCCCATTTTTGCTTTTGAAAACGCCTAATTTTGGCGACATCATGATCACAGTGACTCTTAGAAACATTTGATCTCAGCTGCCTTCATTTACACCAGGATGAGCATGTGGTTATATAAGAGTCAAAAGTGAGCAAATGATTACTGTAAAAAAAAGCAGCGTTTGATGTTTTTCATTAACTTTTAATGACCACATATTTATAATGTTGTAGCAATGCAACAAAAACATCATTTCCACGTGAAATGCTCAAACTACAGTCCTTGGGTGCCATTCTCCAGAGCCCAAATGGAGCCACAGTATCTTTTTCTTTTCGTTCTTTGGTGAATAAAAAGGTGGATAAACCCTGATCTCTACTTGGCTTTCAAACAAGAATTCATAATTGTCAGAAAAGCAGTAATTTACACTCTTTTATACAGCTATAACCTGCATGTGATGCTACTGAAAAGGGCTGGTTAATGTTTAAAATGGATTTTCTTTAACCGACAGTCTGTTGATGTGACATTAGACACACTGCAGCGCTGGAGAATTTGCCATAAAAAAAAAAAAAAAAAAGCCTAGGGAGAGATTATCACAATGCAAAACAGACACAGGTGATCAAGCAATGGGACAAAAAGGGAAGGGAGAGGCAGGACGGGGAGGAGGGGCAGATGACTGTGTGTTTCTGTGTTTTTGTGTGTGTGTGTGTGTGTGTTGACTCTGGGCTTTCATCACTGCAGCGTGGCGTGCAGAGGGACAGCGGCTCCCTGACCACACGATCTGCTCGAGCTCTGCCACAAGCTGACGGCTTTGGGACTCAGGGATGATCCTGCAACAGGTGAGAGGAGGCGTTTTTTTTTATTCTGGCAACTTCACGGCTCCGTTTGATGTATTTTAATATTCTGTGTTACATGTTGTCCTTCTGACCTTCCCTAAGAAAGCTCCACAGGGGGGAAGTCATTGTAAAGAAATAACAATGCAAGGAAGGAATCAAATGTTCACCTCTAGGTCTCCTTCATAAGGCTTTTCCATGGATTTGAATAAGAGAAAAAAAAAGTCTGAAACCTCAAATAATGAGATAAGACTCGCTATATAATGCTGGGACACGTAATTTGTCCCCAGTTATTTAACAACAAGAGCATGGAAGAGCTAAAACTTATCTTCCTAAAGGGAAATGGCACTTCCATACAATAAGAGCTCTCTGGAATTGGGACGTTGAGTGCACCTTTGCTTTTTAAATGAAGCGCTGCCACAGTTATCTGCTGGGAAGATAACATGGAAATGTCCGGGATGGCAGCTTCTTCTCTGCCTCAGCGCTCAGATAGATTAACCACTTCCTAACGCACGGTGGACTGTGAGCTTTGCTCTATGGTTTGTCTGTCCCGTCCTTGACTAACGCCCTACATTTTCCTGTTTAGTCTCACTACATGACAGAGAAAAACAACCGAGTCTTGATCTGTTTGCAACACAGAATAACACATAATGCAACTTTTTTGCAACTCAGAAGTCCATTGAATGACCTGACAGATATTTCTGCACAGTTTTTTACCTTTTACTGACTATTATGTTACTTATCTTTGTCTATTTATTGTGTCACATATGCTGAACTGTTGTTTAAAAGTGCAAATCTGCAAGTGTGCAGGTGTTGGTGACCTTTTAGGAGAGTAGCTGCCTGTGATGAGCCAATGCATGCTGGAACAAGATGATCTGTTGTGTTTGCAGTTCTGTTCTGTTCTGTTCACTGGAATTAAAATCAGCCAGTTGCCGGTTCGAATTTGAACTGGGTCATGGACTTTTGAGTGTGCTGGTCCTGTGTGAGAGGAATGCTGCAACCACGGCAGAGATTTTAGGGGCTTAGTTGGCTTAGCGAGTTCAGCAGCGGGACAAAAACTGTAATGCGGCGCGGGGCAGAATGCAGAGAAAACATACTGTGACGGAGTGAGACCCAGTAAAAAGAAGCGGCGTCCAGAGCGGCTTACCGAGCTGCACCGTAAACAGGACGGGGATGTAGCTGAACAAAGAGGCTGCTGGTGCGATGGGGAGCGGCTGCCAGATGAACTGTGTGCAGCGCCGCATCGCAGCAGAGAGCCAGGCAGGGAGGGGAGGACTGTTCAAAACTGCTGCTCCAGTCAAAAAGTACCATTCCCCTGCTAGTAGTGTCGTCAAAACCTCCTAAAGTAAAAGTAAAAAGTAGCTCATTTCAAATAGGTGTGAGGCAATACAACGATAATACAATATATCGCGATACTTCTGATATTGAGTATTGATATCTGATACATTTGAGTTCCTATGAGGCACATTTGTTCCCTGCCTTAAGTTATTTTTACTGAAAAAATATGATTGATTCCTTCCTTTTCCAGAGTATTTTTTCCTCTTCACTTGCAGATATCACCAGAGGTGGAAGTAACTAATTACATTTGCTCCCATTGCTGTAATTGAGTAGTTTTTTGTGTACTGTACTTTGACTTCTTTTATTTTTACAGCAAAACTTGTACTGCAGTAAAATACCAGCAAAGTGGCAGTACTAATACTGGAGTAGCAGTTTGTAGTACTCTTTTCACCACTGCATATCCCGATGTATCATAGCTGATTATCTCACAATATATCGCGATACCATTAGGAGTAAAATATCGTAATATCATTTTATCGCCAGTTATCCAACTAAAAAGATAACGGTGCAAAGTTCAAACCAGAGTCTTTTAACTGGAAAATTTGGTGATTACATAAGAAAGGCACCAACAAAGGTTGTCTCTCAAGGAAACACAGTTTGTTAATTTATGACAGTCCAGTCTGTGTTGCGTGGAAGGGGTTTAAATTGCAGCTGAGTGCAATACGTCAACTTAAATAAATAAGAAACTCAAGTAAAAGTAAAAGAACTGGCTTTAAAAAGTATTCCAGAAAGTGCAAGTACACAAAAAAGGTACTCATTAATAGCAACATAGGGAATGTAATCACTTATGTTCACCCCTGGAACCCAGAGAGCCTCTTAAAAAGCTCCAAATGTAAAAATAATTGAGCATTGGGCAGCACAGATCCTTTTCTAAAAGAGTTCTTTACACCACCGCAGTACATCTATAGAGATCCACAGGTTCAGGCCGAAAGAACAATCACCTGGTGCTACAGAGAACCTTTTAGTTAAGAGTGTCCGCATTTCTAAAAGGGAACCCCTCATTTCTGGCCAAAACAGGGGATGGATAAGTTCCAGTCCATCTTGTATTCATCAGGTTCTGGGTTCCTGCAGGCTTTTCTCTACAAAAACGTTTAATAGCAAAGTTTCAGATTGAAATTCAAGCCTGTAGAAGAGCAGATAATGTCATTCCTGGAGCCAATATTTAAAAAAAATAATCATGAAATCATTTCGAAGTCCTGTAAAGCCTGCAGTGACTTCCTCAGGGGAAACAATCCTTTGAAACTGAAGACTCTGAGAGGTGGACAAGGGTACACTGAGAAAATAAAGCACATAATTGCACCTTTAGGGGTCCAGCGGCTTGTGCTTTTGTCCCCTTGTTTGTACCTTATAGAGTCCAGTCTTATTCCTATATTATAACTACAATATTGGACAATGCTGGATAATTGTATTACCTATTTTTCATATCCACAAATCTTCAAAAGTAAAAAAAAGTAAAAATCAACCTTAATTTAGTATTTTACCTAATTTATTTATTTATTTAGGTATGTATTTACTCATTTATCTATTAATTCTTTGTATTTGGCCTAACAAATGCTGTCTCCTGACATTGTACATTAACATTTAGGGGCCACAGTGCATATATGTGCCTTTTTTCCTCTGAAAAAGGTTCACATAAAAACCTTGAGGTCCAGTAATCAGCCCTATAGGCGGTAAATTTGTGTGAATGTATGTGTGTGTTTTGAAATTCATCCAATTTAGCTTCAAAAATGTGGTTTTCATTCATAACACATTTGTTAGAGACTTTAAAATGACAAGCAGAAGGGATGAACTCCTCGATGTTGTGTTTGAACGCAAATCCACTGTACTTTTCGGATTTGCAGCGTAAAAATCAAATCCTAAATGAACAACGGCATGTTTTTCAAGTGTGGCATCGCCTGCTCTCCTGTGTTGTTTCCCTCAGATGGCAGCAGTGTGAGAAAACGACAAATGGCTTCCACGGGGAGTTGCATCCGTAAGTTTGATATCGTCCCCTGCAGGATCTCATTAAATTCTCAAACTGAAGAGGCTGTGCATGGATTATGTTTTTGGTACAAAGAATCCCTAATGGCAGATTTATAAGTCAAGCTAATGGCGAGTGGATATTGTTTTATTGCTTTTATCATTTTTATATACCAGATCTCTGAGCAAAGAAATCTTTCCAGTGAGGTTTTTTTGTCATCCATGATCTTAAATGCTGTTTCCATACTGACACGACTAACATTCTGGGGAAAACGGGGTAAAAATAAAATATTCATGCTCTTTTAAGCAACGTGGATAATGAATACTGGGAAAAACTTGGCATTTTCAGTCCAAAAATTGTGTTATCAGCTCTCAAAAATCCTCTCTTGGTTGAAACTACAGATGGTAACACTTGACAATAACAGTACAACAATTAACATTAGTTAATGCTGTAATAAACATTAAGTGACAGGTAATAAACATGAAGTAACAGTTAACTAACCATTAACTAATGTGTCTAAGAATTGTGTACTAATGCTGTTCGTGCTACGGTATTAATTTATATGTTATTTAAGGGTTACTGTAGATATTATTAACATTAGTAAATGGCATAATACTCATTAACTAACAGTTAATTAACCATGACGGCATTAACTAACGTTAACTAATGTTAATTGTTGTACTGTTATTATAAAGTGTTACCAATGAAATCAGTGTCAGTGCCATCCATCAACTTTTAAATATTTCGGTGTTGCATCTCCAGGCATCCCGGGGGACGACAACCTCCAGTCGATGCTGGTGGGGACGGTGATGAGGAAGATCAAGTCTCGCACCTGGAAGAAGCAGCGCTACTTCAAGCTGCAGGAGGACTGCATGACCATCTGGTACAAGTCCAAGAAAGCCGGCAACGCCCACTCTACCTGTGAGTAGACTGATGTGCATCTGATTGGCTTGAATTAATAAAGCTCCAACAAACCAAACATATTAGGGGTGTAACGGTTCAATAAACGCACGGTTCGGTTTGTATTGTGGTTTTAGGGGCACAATTTTTGTACTTAAGGGAGAAAAAAAACACATTTCTAATGTTCTCTGTATTTTCTCATATTGGCAAAAATATTTTTTTCACTCAGAAATTTTGGATAACAATATGAAATCAATATTCTTTCAAAGGCAAAAGTCTGCTTAGAGTATATAACACGAGTTGAAAACACTTTCAATGTATTCATTAATTCACCATCTCAGTGTGTGGTCAGATGGCTCTCATACAGTGTGTGTGTGTGTGTGTGTGTAACACTGCACATTGTAGGGTGTATAGTTTTTTGTTTTGTTTTGGGTTTTTTTTAATACAGTTTTACACCCCTATTCTCTAGTGTTTTCATTACATTAGTATTGTCATTAAGACAGACATTGAAACCTGAACTTCATGGCTGGTTAGGGCAAAAAAAATATCCCATTTTGTTTTCATTTTTATCTGCAATGTGACTGCAATATGTAAAACATCACTTATAATAATTCTTTACTAATCTAAGACTTTCAAAAAGCCGAGTCACTTTTACTGATGCAGCACATTTAAAAACAACAGGAGTTGACCCAGTCGTGACAGAAGGATAAAAGAGTAATACATAAAAGGCAGGACTAAAATAGAAAACACAAACTCAGAGTGGTGAAATAAGAAATGAAGACAGACTGAATACAACCAACAGCAGATTAAAACGCTGTGACGGGAAGTTAGAGATAAACTAAGAATGCATTTGACAAAAAAGCACAGGGCAACCTCAGACTGGACTGAAAGTAAGAGAAAAAAAGGCGGGTCTGTGAATTTGATTTAAAAGTGTCCGTGGTGGGACGGGACTCAATCTGGGACAGGACTTAATCTGGGACAGGAGACTTTTCCAGAGCCTGGGAGCAGCGACAGAAAAAGCCCAGTGCTTGAAGGATGGTGTGCCAGTTAAAAGTCAAGCAGTCGCATTTTGAGACAGCTGTAGTTGAAAAAGAGCGGAAGGGGTCAGCCCTAAATACAGGGAATTACAGCAGTTCAGCCGAGAGGTGATAAAAACCATTTCCAGGTCTTTATGAGATAAAAACGGCTTTAGTTCGGCCGCGGCTCTAAGCTGATAAAAGCCGCCCGTCATAACACCGCCGACCTGTTAGTTAAAACTCAAAGTGTCAAAGAAAGCACCAGAATTTTGAACCACATTGTGCAGATTGGCAGACATGCGAAATATCATTACTTCTGTTTTGTTTTCATTTAGTTGAAAGAGTGACCCGTTAGGAAAAACTACATAATCAGATAAACTCGACATCTAAAACAAGGAGAGCGCCATAAACCAGAAACCACAAAATAAAAGGGACATTAAAGGGAATCAACAAATCACACAAAACCTAATTACATAAAAGCCTGTTTTAAGAAGTGATTTATTTAAAAGATTATTTTCTTTTTAAGCCCCTCAGGCAGGATAATCCAAAATTTAGACGGGAGCACATTTTGATGACACAGATGGTGACACACATGGCTCATTAAGTTGCTGCAATGTGGATCTAACTCGTCTCATCACAGCTGTGTGCAAAATGTTTCGGTGTGTGTGTCGTTCTTCGTCTCCAGTCTCCGTGAGCGATGTGGAGGCCGTGAGAGAGGGCCACCAGTCCGAGGTGCTGCTCAGCATCGCCGACGAGTTCCCGGCCGACCGATGCTTCACGCTGGTCTTCAGGGGCCGCCGGGGCAACCTGGACCTCGTCGCCGAGTCGGCCGAGGAGGCTCGCTCCTGGATCCAGGGCATGAGGAAGCTGATCGAGAACCTGGAGAACATGGGCGAGAGGGAGAAGCTCGACCAGTATCCTTGGCACGATGGTCCTCAGCTTCAAAACTCATGATTCGTTTGACCAGAGGAGAACGGGCGGTGGGTGGGCGTGGTCACATTGTCAAAGTGGGCGTGGCCTCTGAGACATTCCGTTCAGTGTCAACAAACAGTAAAACACATGAAAGTCAAAACTCAACTCTAAAATGTTTCTGTTCCTGAATGTGATGACAACTCTCTATTATTTAGGGAAAAGAAACATTGACTGTGTTGGATGTAACAGTGTGTGAATCATTATCCTTTTTTTAATTGATTTGATCATGACGGCGCCTGCCACTTCTGTCTGCACAACTTGCATGTCAGGTCACTCCCTCTCTGCGGCTGCCACGATGCCACCACTCTTTTAGAATAGAATACAATAGACTAGAAAGCCTTTATTCTCATTGTATTGCAAATACAACACAATTTGCGCGCTTCCCACGGTTGGTGCATAAAAAACAAAAACACAGTACAACATAGCTGCACACAACCACACAATGGAAGTATATAGATATATGAATGAATTCAACAAGTAAAAGCAAAAAACGCACAAATGAACACCAACTGCTGATCAAAGAGCTGCTGCACTCATGAACGCCACCAACTTAATACGACCAACGTTTGCGGCAGTACTGTGCACGGTTAAAAAAAACAAAAAAAACACAACAGCCGTAGTTCATGTAGCCTGCCCATCTGTGGGCAGCACCAAATGATCAGTATTTAATGTTTTGTGAGGCAATAACTAATCAAAACTCCAGTTTAGTCTAATTTTTGGGACAAACAGGACAGGATTTTGGATTCGGGACAACTGCTGGTACATTTCAAAACCCGACTCCTTTACTCTTTCCCAGCCAGTTGAGAGTCTTTGGATTCATGACAAAGTCTGAGATTTATTGTTATTTTAATGTCAATCAGGATTCAACCATAATGTAGTCACTTTGAAGTCTCTTTTACTCGAGGCTCTGAAGCCACACAGCTGAATGTTTCATCCTCGATGACTGTCACTGATGCTTGATGTTCTCCTTAAGTGGCGTACCCAGATGGATCGGTGACTGGTTCAAGAAGGCGGACAAGAACAATGACGGCAGGATGAACTTCAAGGAGGTGCGAGACCTGCTGAAGATGATGAATGTGGACATGAACGAGCACCATGCCCATCGTCTCTTCACGGTGAGTTTTTTATGGAGTACCAAAGTGCTCAAATGGCAAAGAAGGAACTGGGAACGAGGTTGCTGATTGCTATCCATTCGTGTTCTTCGCTTTCTTCTTAGATGGCCGATAAGTCCCAGTCAGGTACGCTCGAGGACGACGAGTTCGTGCTGTTCTACAAGATGCTGACCCAGCGGGAGGATGTTCTCAGGGTTTTCCAGGACTACTCGAGCGATGGCCAGAAACTGTCCCAGACGGACCTGGAGGACTTCCTGCGAGAGGAGCAGCTGGAGGGGGACGATGTTCAGCAGCATGCCAAGCAGCTCATCGAGCGCTACGAACCCTCTGACACAGGTACGCAGACTGGTGTGAGACCAGTCTACGTGGGTTTGCTCATACTGACCTTTTATTAGCAAGGCAACTCAGGGGAGAGAGGTGTAGTTGGGGCATTTTAGCTTTAAAATGGTAAAATCGAAAGGTATTGAATAATGCTGCAAAATATTGCCTATCAGCAGCCTCAGTTTAGAAATATTTGAATCAGCATTAGCCTTCAATAACCCCTCCCTAATCCATACTTGATCCCTAGTATGGCATCGAATTTCTTTTCAATCCTAATTCTGACCCAATAAATTAAACACTGGTCAAAACATGTTTTTTTGATCACTTTCTTTGAATAAAACTTTATCACTCACTGAATGTACAATTATTTTCTAATGTCCCTGGTAGCTCACCTGGTAGAGCAGGTACCACATATCCAAGTTTAGTCCTTACCACTGTGGCCTGGGTTTGAATCCAAGACCAGGCTCTTTGCTGCATGTCCCTTGCTTCTGTCTCTCTCGATTGTAGCTCAAACAAATCATAAACACCAAAAATAATCTTGAAAAAATCAGTGCTGAATTGTCTCTCATAGCTCTTAAATTTCCCAGGTTATACAGGACATTATATATATAATTCTTGCATAAAGTACATATATCCTTCCCCAGTTGAGACAGATCATTGATGAGTATTGTCCCGTGGTGGTTTCCTTGTAAGACAGTGGAAATATCTTGTCCAGCCAAACGTTGTGATTGTCATCGACATAAAGCTGACGGTAACTCTCTTATTTTTCAGCCAAGCTGCTGAACGCCATGACATTCGATGGCTTCTTGATGTACCTGGGCTCGGCCGAGGGCTCGATCTTCAACCCACGACGGCGGGGCGTCTTCCAGGATATGAGCCAGCCGCTGTGCCATTATTTCATCTCCTCCTCCCACAACACCTACCTGATGGAGGATCAGCTCAGAGGACAGAGCAGCATGGAGGGCTACATCAGGTAGCGGGACATCTGATCCTCTAGCTCTGCTGGATTTGGTCTTGACTGGCATCTTAGAAATGTTTGGAGTGGCTATCAAACTAAAAAAAGTTCCAAATTCAACCAACTGGATTGACAAAGAGGTAGCTCTGATTTTAAAAACGAATCTCTCCCATTCAACTACAGAGTACATGTGACAATACTGTGTAAGCCAGTTAGTTGATGCTTTTATCTAAATCAACGTTCAATACCATTTAGTAGATTTCAGTGTTCCCTCAACAGAAATCAAACATCCTTTTTTTGCCTAATGCTTGTCCCACCATGCACCATTGAGCACCACAGGAGTAATACAGAGAGATTTATTTTGATGTTACCTTGTGTTAACCTCTTCCACTCCACCACCATTTTTTTTTAGACAAGTTTGACCGGGGATAGGGGATTTTCAGGGAAAGATAAAAGGTCATTAGCAAATGCCACAGAGAAGTTGAATTCATCATCTGAAAGCTGGGAGCCTGACGATTGATTTGAGATGCAGCTCAGTTCTGGTTGTCAAGTTTTTCTTTTCAATTTGGAACATTATGATGGAAGAATATGAAAGCCATTCCTATGCCTTTTTGTGTCTCATAAGTTGTTGCAGCAGTTTTGAGTTGATACTATTTGTTTGACAGATTTGGTGTTACGTTTAACCGTTTTTGACCACTCAAGAATTGATACAAAATCAGAAATCTCTTCAAAATACCAGATTAGGACACCAAGATCTTGAGAAACACAGAAAAAATCTTTAGGCATTTGGAGATTTCTGTAAGAACTGCTTTTTTTCTGCGTTTCGATGAAAAATGTCTGAAAAGATGCTAAATACTGGCAAAAACTTGGCATCACTCTGTTGAGGAAATCTCTCAGAAACTCCTCGTTATGGTCAATGCATCTGGAAAACCAGACATCCTCTGAATACTCTCGGTCTCAAGTTTGTGGCTATAAAGTTTCATGAAGCTGTGATTATCCCAGAGGTCACAATAGGTCATTTTATGCAGGGTCTTGCTACAGTGAAATGGCTCCTATGGGGGCTAACATCATCACACATGAATCAAATGTGGCTCATTGAATCCACAAGAATCTCAGCTTTCCAGTCAAAGCCAACTGATGCAGCTCCAAGACTGTTTAGGCCCTGGTCTTTTCATTCAGATATCTGGAGGTCAGAGATCAAGGGACCCCTTGTACCCCTTTGAGAATGACTATACTTGATTTTCCCTCAACAAAATGTACCCTAACTTTGGAGCAATATTCATCCCCCTTTGTCAGTGACCTAACATGACATGCTTGGCACTAATCCTTAGGTCGTCTAGTTTCATATGATACCAGGTCACTCCAGCTTTATATCTGAGCCCGCTACAGTCTCTGGAGGACAGTATGTCTGCCGAGGACGCCGGCGTTCACCACAGAATTGAGGAGGGTTTTAATCTTCCATCATCCAACATTATACAGCATTTTTTGATCAAATGGAAGCAACACAAGTTAATTAAATGGATGTCCTGACCTCATACTATTTTGAAATGATTAACAATCCTGTTACACAAGATTTATTCATGTGGAAGTCAATGTAACAAACTGTGTTGGGACAGAGAGCATTAACAAATGAAATTAACTTGTGACCGGTGTGCAGTATTTTGGGAGAGGACCCTGAATTAGAATAACTCGGTGACAAAACATTGAATGAAGGAATGAACTAGAAGAATGTCCGCCATGCTTATCTCGTCTTTTCTGGACTATAGGCTGAGTAAAGCTTAAGAGAGATTCAGTAGCCAATTGCATCGTCAAACTCCAACACACATACACACACACACAGCTCCGCGATGGCTGTTTTACGTGTCGTTTTTTTACAGTCGTGAAGCATTAGGCTATTTTAACCCCTTGTTGACAGATTACGACAGCCTGTGACACTTTTTACAGTGTTTTTGTCCAATGTGGGTGTGGCTTCTCTCTGTCATCAGTCGGCCAAAAAACACAAAACATGTCATCACCCGTGAGAGAGAGAGAGAGAAAGAGAGACAGAGAGTAGCAATGGTCAAGCGAGCTCGACAGTAAATGAAGAGAAATAGCAAAAAAACAAACATTTTGATTCACCGCAACCACGAGAGGCTCTTCAGTTTGCAAGATTAGCTGCAGACACACACACACATGCACATCAGATTACATGCATGATGGAGATAATGAATGTTGTGGTGGCTGCGCAGGGCTCTGAATCGCGGCTGCCGGTGTGTGGAGGTGGACTGCTGGGACGGTGCCAACGGAGAGCCCATCGTCTACCACGGACACACTTTCACCTCCAAGATTCTCTTCAAGGATGTGGTCAACGCACTGGGCAACTATGCTTTTAAGGTAGCGTCGCCCCTGTTGTAACACTCTGGAAACACAAACCTCAAGGGTTTGACTCAAAAATGAGACATCTGACATTTGAGAGCAAAAGGACTGATTAAGCCGTTATGGTCAGTTTTAGAGGATAGCAACAATAATGAACTTTATTCATGCAATGCTTTCATTTAACCATTTGCAAATTAGTTTGCTGCAATATAAAGTGTGGATTAATTCTATTAAATGGGTCAAACATTCAAAATTAGCAGTGGTTCTGAAAGTTTTTTAAATAATTTGCCCCCTTTGAAATATTTTTCCAGCCATGAACCCCCTGACTGGTGCAAAAATAGACAAAAATCCTATATAAAGAGGTCCAACCCAACTCTGTCAGTGTCTGAAACAACAGCCTGATACTGATGATATTTTGTTGGCTCTGTTTTTGCTCCCTTTTCATTTCTTTCTCCTTGTGTTCAGCTGTATCATGGCTACGTTTCAACCACAAATCCACTTTCTCGACGACCACGCAGGCAGATTTAAACCTGAAAAACACACTTTTGGCACCTTCATGAAACCCAGAGGGAAATGTGGTTTATCAAACTTGCATTTACATTTTTTATTGAACTTATTACAGCATAGACTAGTTACTTTAGGAATTACACATGGCTGATATTTTTTAAATGAACATTTTACAAAATATCACATACCCCCTGCATTGCTTCAATGTGCCCCCATTGAGAACCAACTGCTCTACTGAGAATGAATGAGAGTCGTTGGCTGTGCACCTTTATGACATAACTGGATTTTTTTTTTAATAAGTTAAGTTATTTTAGGTTTTGTGAGAGATTTTGTCTACACATACTGTAAACTGTAAGACTGTAAACAGCCTGAATTCTCCATTTAAGTGGTAATCCACAAAGTTTTTCAAATTTTGTTTCCTCTCATAGTGATGTGAGTCCTTGCTTAACAAAATAATCCCACTTTTTTCCAGCATGGGAATAAAAACATCTTTCACACGGTGTCACAACCTTGATGATCACATTGGTGGCTTTTCAAAAAGACAGATGAAGTAGATAGACCAGCCACGCGCCGTGTGTTTTGTAATCCGCTCATGCTGGCACTGCATTTGTTTTTGCTCTCGGCGTTGTGCTGTAATGCTGCATCAACAAACCGCACAGCATCTCATTGCACATTTATAAGTGGGGCTACAACTGCGCGATGATATCCAAGACATATCTCAAAAGCCCCGTGGCATCTGTCACGGAGTGCCAGCCTTGTGCCAAAGCGAACAGCTGCCAGGTTCACGTGCATGTCAGGGCACGCCGGTGTGCATGAGCCACTGAATAATAGTCCTTCATGACCCCTTGTCCATCCATCTGTTCGTCTGTCAGCCTGTCGGTCCAGCTAAGCAGAACCCGCAGGTGTATGGCAGCAGGCGTATTAGCTTTCCCCTATAATAATGCTTTTCAGTGTTAAATTACGCCCTCTTTCACTCACTCCACCCCTCCGCCTCCTCCCCTCTCCCGTCCAGGTATCGGAGTACCCGGTCATCCTGTCCATCGAGAACCACTGCAGCGTTGAGCAGCAGAGAGTCATGGCCCGACACCTCACCCACATCCTCGGTGACAAGCTGCTGAAAAGCGCATTAGGTGGCAAGGCCCCCATCAGGCTCCCATCTCCTGAGGTGAGGAGGACAGTCTTTTTTTCAGTTTCCAGGGGGTTTCCGAACTCTTTCATGTCCCGGATCCCTCTCAGTAAGACCCGGGACCCCCGCTTGAACTGAAATTACTGTTGGGACCCTGATATGAAAAGATATTTTGGTTTGTGTTAATTAAGGAAATGCTTTAATTCAACGTGTTGACATCAAAACATAACATTAAAATAAATCAGTGAAAGATGATGAAAAACAAGATGAAAAAGATGATTACACAGAACAGATTAACTTAATAAAAAATGACTGTGACGTTGCAAAAAAGGTAAATTAGAAAATAATTACCAGAAAATTTGTACTTTCTTTAAAGAGCTCCTCTGATGAAAATCAAGTTTTTAACCTCGTTAACATGTGTGTGAGGTGTTTTTCATCGACAGGACATATCAAGAATGAAATGGCCAGTTTTAGTTTTTCCATTTTGAAACTGTTTTGTGCTAAGGACAGGATCAAAAAGACAGATTAAGACAGGAATAGCATTTTTCGCTGAAAAAAAATAAGGCTTTAGATGGATAGATTATAAAATACAACACCCCCAGGTGGGTGGGGGCTTTTTGGATTTTCATAAATCTGTGTATACTAAATGAAGGCAAAGTGTTGAGTCATTTTAAGGCATGAAGGTAAGTTTTCTTCATGGCAAAAACTTCTGAATGCATAATATTGATGAGCAGAGATGAGTTTTAGTGGTTTAATCAATGGCTAGAAGGAGAAATCTAGATTTATAAATATTAAAATGACATCTTTAAACATCAGAACAGAACAATAATAGTAAAACATACTGATACATTTGTGTTTAAATCCAATGAAAAGTCGAAGGGCTTCCTTCACACAGTCCCTCTGAGAGCTCAGTGACCCAGAGGGCACCTTTACTTTCTCCTCAGAGCCTGTCAGAGCCTCCTGGGCTATATGATCTGTGTCTACCTGCAGTGCCAGCAAGCTGAACTATTAAAACATTAATATTTTAATGTTGCTCCCTTTCTGCAGCCCTACAGAATATGACAGGTGTCTTCTCAAGGGCTATTTCTCTGTGTCTCACTCTCACACCAGATTTGGATCGCCATTTTAGGAAATGTAATAAATTCAACAACCAATACAAACTGGTCGTAATTGTTTGCTTAAGGTTTGTCAGATTTTTCTCCCCTATCAACACACTTGTTGGACACTGCTAATTTTTTTTTTTTTTTTGATCAACATACAGGACAGTAATTGAAGTCACACTCCTTTGAGAACTGAGAAGACATGCTGTGTTGTGGCTGCTTGATTAAAAGTGGTAATCAGTGCTAATATTTACCACAAACTTGGATAGGGCAGTTCGACCAGTGCAATGGCTGAAAACCACTTATCTCCAAAATATCAGAAGCCAACAGTCTTGTTTATAGCTTGACAGCTGTGCATTTTCTAATTTGTTTTGAAAAACTTTCAGAACCCGCAGAGGAGAGGGTAAACTCTCAAATTAAGTAAAAACATGAAAATCACCAAAATTGGAGAGAAGTGGTTTTCAAAGGACAGTGACGTTAAGGACAGTGGCCACTGCTCTGACTATTCTGCTATGTTGATCTGAACAGGACAGTCTGTTCTTTTCCAGTTAAAGTTCTCTGGTATCATCCTTACCAGATTTACCAGTGCATGTTTCTCACTGATGTTAAAGGAATACTCCAACGTTTTGGGCAAAATATGCTTTTTCTGACCCACCCACACTGTGCACAGATGCGAAACTGGTATTGAGCATCCTGTCTCTGTCTTGGGAAGTCGGAAAAAGGGTATTTTGCCCAAAAAGTTGGGGTATTCCTTAAAGATGCACTATCAGAAATCTCTGAGTCTTTTGAGAGTCTTACAGTGATAAAGGTCTCTAAATAAATCTGAAATTTAACTTGACATTTTGAAGATAAATCTGTCCATCAAGTGTGATCCTGTGGTATTCTGTGATCACAGGATCTTAAGGGGAAGATTCTGCTGAAGGCGAAGAAGATCGGTGGTCTAGAGGAGACTTTCAACGGGATGGTGGAAGACTCTCTGACTGTGGAGGTCAGCGACGAAGACGACACGGCCGAAATCGATGAGGACAACCTCCACCGTGGAAACCTCCGCCACAAGCCGAAGGTGGGTTTGGTTTGTTAACCCCAGGCTCAGACCCAGACAGCTGATTACACACAGTCTGGTGGGCCAGGCTGACAGCGGCACATTGTTCAGCATCTGGGTCAGTTCCGCTCTGGTTCAGTCGTTTCTAAGCTCGTGACACATCTGTCAGCATCAAGACAATTCAGGAAGGGATTTGAATTGGTCGTTGGATTAAGCCGACTGACCCATGATTAAAACTGAAAGGCACTCCTTTTGATTAAATACACCTTGTTTTCTGAGTTAATTTACTGAATTAGTTTGCAGCTGCAGACCGGAAGGTTGTTGGTTCAAATCCCTGGACCACCTTAGAACATCTGGGTAAAGCATGACAACTACCGATATTCTCTCTTCCCTTAAAGGCATGGTTCACCATTTTTTCATGTAATTGAAGCACTTTGTAAACTTGTTTTTTGAAAAGTGCTATGTAAATAAAGTTTATTATTATTATTTTGAAATTTCTGATAATTTTTCACTTTCCCCCTCCTGTTCTGTACGACAGCAGTGGTGCTGTCTTCCACTCATTGTTACTGGGTGCTGGATAATGGCTGGATGCTCCAAATGCTAACTGTTAGCCTCCTGCCAATGAGATGGACTTCCCCCCAGCTAACATTTTGCAAAAATTGCACCACGACTTTGCCTTTTTAATTTTAAGTTATTTAAATGCATAGATACACATGTCCCCTTGCCATTATTTTAGTTTCATATTAAAGTGTACACTTTGAGAAAATGTTCAATATGAAGTTGAACGGTGCTTTAACAGAAAACACTGACTCATTTAGCTTGCATGTTTTCTTGCATGGCATTCTTGCCTTGTAATGTTTCTGTAGCAAAAGTAATACAGTCAACACCAAAACCAAAGAAGCTATTTTTCCACAAAAATGTAGCGTTTGAGTCCAGGTTAAAGATTGTTTGTTTGAATATGAGGTTGCCCAAATAAGTGGCTGGAAATCTGGTCGTCTTTTTATCCAGCGGAAAAGGATTGCATAAACCTCTGTCATCCCTCATGAAAGATACATGATGCTGAAGGCCAGGGAGCAGACACTGGGTGTTAGATAAGGTGATCTGCTTACACTGTGATCAGAGAGAGAAAGACAGGAGCATACAGGGAAAGAAAGAAAGAAAGAAAGAAAGAAAGAAAGAAAGAAAGAAAGAAAAAGAAAATATTTGGCAGACATATTATTATTAGGTGCACAGGAGGAGTTGTGTAGCACATCTACAGAATAGGATCTGGGCATTGTGTATTCAGTTGTGTGTTGTTTGCCATGCACATGTCCATGTTTCGTATGTTTATGTCCCCTAAAACATCTAACCTTTAACTCTACTGACTTATATCTGTGCCAAGTTTGTCACTAGAGAGGTGTTTTCACACTCCTCAGCTGAAGGTGGAGGTGTGTGTGCACGCCCCTATACTCTGAGATTCAGATGTGTGTCCCGGGCCAGCTGGATTGGCTACATCGCAAGTCCCACAGCCAATCAGCCGCCAGCTGACGGGGCGTTGCTTTGCATATCATTAGCAGTCGCTTTGCCAGTCGCGGTGCTGCTGCTGGTCGTGTTTTGTTTTTTAAAAAAAACAACAATAAACCAAATAGAAATGGATGCTTCACATGGACAATATTAAAGTAATTAAGAGAGTCACTGAATTTTTTTTTTTCATGCTTAGATTTATCAAATATGGCACAATTTTCATGATTGTCAGAGGGCGGGACTTCCTGGTTCTGAGAACAGAGCTCTGGTTACCAGCCACAGGAAGGTGGGAGGGGATTATTTGCATATTCATATATCTGTGCATTTTTAATGACTGCAAGGTTACAATTAGTTACACTGAAGACACAAAGGGATGTTCTTCATGGTAACAACATCTAAATATGGAATACTGATGAGTAGAAATTATTTTAGGGGCTTTTTATGGCCTTAATAAATGACTGGCTGGTACAGAGAGCCAGGAGCCCTCCATTAGAGAAATACAGTTTTCACTTTTAAACCACCAGAGAAGATAAGCATCAATCAGCTGGATGTTGGTATGCAAATCCCAGGAAGTAATCAATCGATTTTCTAGCTGTAGTGGTTTAAGTCAATGTATGATTAAATATTTTGTTCAGCAGCACTGCACATAACTGCACTTTGATGTTAACAGGTATTCAAAACCAGTGTAGCTTCACTCACTCCAAGCATTTCTTTAGATGGTTCTTTAAAGAACATCCAAAGGTGCCTCAAAGAACCATCAAAAAAATGGTTCTTTGAGGAACCATAAATGGTTTTATGAAAGAACTTTAGCAACAGTAGAAGAAAGTTCTTTGTGGACCCAACTGGTTCAGTGGAGAACCTTTATTTAAATGGTTCTTTAGTAATTTTTCAGAATTCTTCACTGTTTTGTGATGGTTTATAGACCAAGACATTAATCCATTCACTGACAAAATAATCTGCACATTAATCCACAATGAAAAGAATTGTTAGCTGCCGCCGCCACCAAATAACTGTGAAAGTGTGTGAAGAACCAGCCTCTAAATAAAGGGGTATTCTACTAGTGATGGTTCTTTGTAGAACCAGAGAGCATGAAGAACCATTTAAGAACCATTATTTTTCTGAGAGTAAACTATGGAAGCTAGGACCATGGAAGAACCACAGGGACAAAATGAGCACAGATGACATAAAGAAACACGAGGGAAACAGAAAATAAACAATGTCCAAAGTCCAAAACACAAACATGACAATTCTCTTCACTTCACTGAACCCTTCATCCAAATGGTTCTCATTGGCTTTTCAGGAATATAGAGCTCTTGCATTTGTTATGCGTCCTCTCTCCAACAAATTGACTCGGCATAAACAGGACAAAGTGTGGAAACATTGACTGTCATTTTTGTAGAATGTAAACTGGTCCTGTCTAGATGGTAACCCTGGATTTGCCAAACTTTCAGGAAACTCTCACAAATCTGGAGCTGCGAGTGCGGTTGAGGTTCAGCTTAAGGTTAAGGTTCAGGTTAAGGTCAAGGTTGAGGTTAAGGTCAGGGCAGGGTCAAGGGTTACTCTGCTGGATCAAGTGCACACGTGCGAGAGTTTGGGAAATCTAGGGTTACCTCTAGACACAGCCCTGTAAACTGGCTAAAGCTGGCACGGTGTCGAATGAAAACTACATCACAGCGGACACCTCAGTCACTGGTGATTGGTTTGTGGGATTCCAATCCCTCCTTCTGCAGAAATAGGCTAACAAGACGGCAATATCTGACTGAATAATGGAGTGGAAACGGGATGGTCATTCAGTCTGGATATCATGTTCTCTCTGGACAAATCACACCTGTGCCAGTTGCCAAATGTTACTTAACATACTGTATGCTAAAGCGGTAACACTAAACACAGCAGCCAAGTCGAATGGATTAACTGAGAGATGGATTGGAGAAAGAGGCAAGCAACGGATGCAGTGCACTTCAAAGTTACAGTTAGACAAGAGGGGGAACGACAGAGCAAGAGAGGACAGGAGGAGGTTATGGTTGGCGTCCTGCCGCTCTGCCGGATCAGAGGCGAGGCCAGGCGAGGTGAAGGTTGTCAGTCCTGTCTCTTATTAAACGTGACACTTGATCTGCTGGTCGCCTCGAACAGCCATCAGGAAGCACCTGCGTCGATAAGCTCTGCATTGCCTTTGTCTTCACCCAATCCTCCTCTGTACACTCTGGATTAATATCACTGTGAAGGAAATGCATTACTGTTAGTCCTTTTACTGTAACTGAAGTTTTTTGCAGCGTTTTAGTCAGTAGTTTTACTGGCGACACTTTGCTTGTAGTGCATCATGTTGCAGATTATAATCCATGATAATATAATAATCAAAATTACATTCAACTTACAATCACATCATCAGCATACAGATACAGATGTTCCACGTATTCAGCCCCTTCATTTTTATTTATTTAAAAAAAGGTCATGCACTCATGTTGTGTTTAAAATGTGCTTTCAGTATAAGTTCCCCAACGTGCAGCTCTGTGACGTCCATAAACATAACTCAATCGTAAATAATTCAAGCTTCAACATTTGAATGGCCTGTGGAGATGGTGTTTTCAGAAGCCGCTTACAATACTCCAAAGATTCAGAAAATAATAACTTGGGGAAGATGATTCCATGAGGGTCGGGGCTAGTGCACGGTCAGTTTTTGTTTTGCAATCGGAGGATGGATAAAAGGCTGAGATTAGAGGATCTGAGTGAAGGGAACAGGGAGCAAAGTGCCTTATATCTACAGAAATAAAAAAAAAAAAACTTGTATTTTATTCTGACTTCCACAGTAACACCAACCACAATGAAAGAGAAGTGTTTTACCCACCTTATTTGTTTCTTGTTTTTTTTTTATTTTTTATTTTTTATAACTTTTATAAACACATGGTTTGATGATTTTTTAAAATTATTTTATAGCTTTTATCTTATTCTTCGTCTCATCATTATCTTGCACGTTTTGTTGCTTCCTGTACATTTTACATCTATTTAGGTATTTTGTTATTGCATTCCTTTCGCTCTCTTATCCCTCTGTTTTTTTTTCTCATTTTTAAATTCATTGATCTACTCTGTTTTATTGTACTTTTATTTATTTATTTTTGTTCTTTTATTCATTTTTATTTTTAATTATTTTATTTTTAACCTCATTGTAAAGGTCTATGAGCATTTTTAAAAATTTGTGTGAAGCGCTTTGAGATGCTCTTTTTTTTATGAAAGGTGTTAAATGAATAAAATCAGTAATTATAATAATAATGACAGGCTGATAATAGTGTTAGTAGTAGTAGTAGAAGTAGTAATAGAAGTAGTATTGTGATTATTATTAATATTACCATCATTACTCTCATAGCCTGGCAGCTGGCAGCTTGACTGAGGCACGTTTAAAGGGGAAATACAAGCATTGAAGTGGGACCAAATGAAAGTGCGAATCAATAATCCCAGATGATTAGTAGATAAAGTACATCTAATTTTTCTCATCAGAAGTAAACAAGACTGAACGAGCTTGTCGACACGGGGGTTGAAGGTCATGTGCGGTTCACAAGCGGCACAGATTGTGAGCCGACGTCTTGATAAATAAGTGAAGCACTAAACTGATGGACATTGGCAAAACGATCAGGTGCAATTAAAAGAGGTTGTGTTTTTTCAGGGTTCATTGAGACAACAAACTGTGTGTAAACGAAGCAGCGGACAGTTAGGGACATGTTTATTGATAAGAACGTGAGAGGCATGAAATGCCACACTTGGACTCCTGTCAACACAGTCATCAGAGGCAGGGCCAGCGTCGGGTTTGGCGGTGATGTGAGCTCGGCGGTGCCCTTGCCCGTGGTTTAAGTGTCTGCGGAGATGGCTGTGTGTAGCCGGGGCAGGGTGGGGGGTGGGGTGGGGACGTGACTCCGCAGCTTGGTTGGCCGAACCCGATCGGCTTTCACGGGGAGGCAGGCGGGCGTGCATCGGAGGAGCCCTGCAGGTTTCACTATCGTTCTGCTGTTTTGGCCCCACGCACCTCTGAACTTTACAGTCATGGAAGCTGCCCTGGCACAGGACCGGCTTTTGGTTGGCATGGCGGTCGAGTATCGCTTACATCGCCCAAGGCTGGGGGGGGGCTGTCTCGGGGTTTCAGTGTGCTTGGTGCTTCCACCCATGACAGGATTCCTCCACATCAGGAGGGCTTACCCTGCTGCATGTTAATGACTTAGCGACAATCCGCAGCAGTTTCATATCGCCTCTCGCTGCTCTGTCGCCAGGTGATAACACACAATAGTAATTCAAGCTACGGTCACCTCATGAAAGCTTTTCCATTTGCTATTCTAAACACATGGTGTCTGGTAGCTCTCTAATAGGAAAATGCTCTTGCACACAGGAAGTGATCTGTGTTATGTTTCAAGTTTGTTTGGAATAAACACAGGCAGGGCTGGTTGGTTATCATGAGCATTGATCGCCAACCTAAACCTCTCAAAATGAGACGTGTGTCTGTTTGAGGTCACGATCTGGTGCCTCACCACCTTAAAGGGCAAATAAATGTAGTGTTCTTCTTTTCTGGAAAAATAACTCCTCCTAAAATACATCCTTCTTATGTGACTTAATGTAATTTCTGAAATTAGGAAAGCTCAATTTTCTCAATGTGGTTCATCTCCCATTTGGAAAAAAGGCAATCTCTCTAACTGGAATAGAGCTTTGGAATCCTTTTAAATCCTATTGTATTATTATTATATATCTGTGTAAATACTTTTTATTTCATGATTGCAGTGGATTAGCCACCCAGAATATTAACATCTCATTATATGTGAAAATTCAGCAAACACATTCGACAAAATGTCATATGTGACTGTCAGTATGTTGAAATGTAATATATGGCTTATTGATATTCTACTGAACTCTTTTTTTTTTTATTGGCCCATCATAAAAAAACATCCATACTTGAATGCAATTGATTTGGACCTGACATTGTTCGATTCAGCAGAAGACACTGATCATTTTGATGTTTATACCATGCATGTTTGATTAAAAAATGTGTCAGTGAGCACAGAAAGAAAGAGCCATTTAAAGCCAGCCTCTGCTGGAAAAATAACATAAAAAGGCCGTAACGTAAGAAGATGCTGAACAGTTTAATGTATCGTATGTCGTAAGATTTCCCATTTGTATTAGCTAAATTAGCTGTCATGGGTGAATCACTAGTTTACGGTCTCATTTCGTCACAAAAGACAACGAAATGTATTACTACAACAAGGTTGCAATTTGTTTCTTTTGACAATATCTATTGGTTTATGGCATCATCCCGATCTTACCGTCATTATCCTCTCTTCTTCCCTCCACAGAAGTCTAAGCAGCGTCTGTCCAAGGAGCTGTCGGACTGCGTGGTTTACTGCAAGAGCGTGCACTTCAACAGCTTCAAACACTCCCGCATCCACTCCAAGTTCTACGAGGTGTTCTCCTTCACCGAGCCCAAAGCCCGGAAACACCTGCGAGAGGCCGGTGAGTCGCGACACCCCACTGCTCCGACACGTCTCTCCTTTACCCCTCAGAACACGTGTCGTCCGTGTAAATATGACTTTTCAGACCTGACCACCAACCATATCAACCGGTGTTGACCTGCAGTCTCATTACAGTCAAGTCGTATTTAACCGCATCTTTTATGTGTTGTCTTTATTTCAGGGTCAGAGTTTGTGCTTCACAATTCACGGCACCTGACCAGGGTTTATCCCAGCGGCTTCCGAACCGACTCCTCAAATTTCAATCCTCAGGAAATGTGGAATGTTGGGTGCCAAATCGGTGCGTGAGCGGATTTCAGACATATTGAAAGAGATCTTTGACTGTATCTTAAGGAGCGATAGCATTTGGACCACCTTTTTCAAATAAATTAAATACATTTTCTCAGTCTTTCTTTCTGCGGTCGAAGACTGAGGTAGTATTTTTATGTAAAAACTGTCAAGATTGTTGTCAAATTTTACAATTGCAGCCTTAATAATGCCATTTCCACTGTGAAAGGACCTAAAAACAATGTGTCGTGAATATAAATTCCATATCAAGGAGAGGTTGAACTAAGTCATTGTGGTAAACTGCTGAAAAAACCTTGTCTTTATTGTTGATAAAAGAGTAAACCTTCTTTTCCTCTCCACTCAGTTGCATTGAATTTCCAGACTGCCGGGGAAGGGATGGATCTGAATGATGGCCTGTTCAGGCAGAACGGCTCCTGTGGCTACATCCTGAAACCTGACTTCATGACACAAGCCGAGAAAAAATTTGACCCTGAGATGGCCCAGCAGCGGGACGGCTACCAACCCCTGGTTCTCACCATACAGGTAAAATGGTATTCCAGTGTCCCTAATAATAGCACATGCAGTTGTTTCCTCCTCCATGAAAATGATTTGAAAACGGTCAAATGGTGAAATTCTTCCGCTGATAACCAGGCATGAATTTGTGTGTTGATGTGTTTTGAAGGTGATCAGTGGGCAGCAGCTGCCCAAAGTGAACATCAAAGAGGGATCCATCGTGGATCCTCTGGTCAGAGTGGAGATCCATGGAGTTCCCATGGACCAAGCCAAGCAGGAGACCAGATACATTGACAACAACGGTACAGCAAAGGCCAGCTCATGCATTTAGTTAAAGAGGGAAAGAACAAGCAACCAGATTACGGATGAATACGTTCTGACACGTCTCATCTGCTGTAGATGCACACTCTGCAAGAACCTGGTTTCATGTTGCACATA
Source organism: Myripristis murdjan (assembly GCF_902150065.1). NCBI lineage: Eukaryota > Metazoa > Chordata > Actinopteri > Holocentriformes > Holocentridae > Myripristis > Myripristis murdjan. The sequence continues at coordinate 15,664,330 of NC_043981.1, forward strand.
TTTCATCATTCATTTTGTCGCGTTTCCAGGGTTTAACCCCGTGTGGTACGACACCCTGCGCTTCAACATCCACACTCCTGAACTGGCCATGGTGCGCTTTGTGGTGGAGGACTATGACAAGACATCCAAAAATGACTTTATCGGACAGTATACACTGCCCTTCAGCTGCATTCAGCAAGGTAAGCCTTCAGATTTGAGTGTTGCAAATTATAACAGCTTATCGTAAACTCAGGCTGACTGTCTCGTATGCCATCGGATAAACTGCATCTTTGAGGACATAAAAATAAAAGATGAGTAAAAGAAGAAGATTTTTTTCAGTTAGAAAATGTCCTGTGATGACATAATGATGTTTGTGAGAAACTCAAGCCTCAACATTAAAGAGAAAATGTACCCTAAAGCGATGGTAAACCCGGTTTAAAAAAAAAAAAAAAAATCAATATCTGAGAGTTCCTAAAAGTCAATTTCTGTGATAAGATGGGGTTTTGTCAGTGGCGGATCTAGGGGGTGGCAAGGGATGGCAGCTGCCACCCTAAAAAAAAAAAAAAAAAAAAAAGGCCTCGCCACCTCAGCTGCCACCTCAATTTTGGGCAATCTAATATGTTAAAAAAAAATTTACAGAAATTGCTCAGAAATGTATAATACCACAACTCTGGTGTCCAAATTAAAGTGAACACAGCATGGTGTGTGTGTGTGTGTGTGTGGCCTTGGTTGGACTTTCTCTCTATATACGCTTTGCATGAACAGATACATGACACTGTACATCTACATTGTATCATCAGAAAGGAACACATGAACTGATACATTGTATATACAATTCATATAGAAGGAGTTGTAGGTAATTATTATCACTGCACCTCCAATGTAAACAAATTAAACTCATTTACATTAAGGATGTCTGATCCATCCACCATCCCTTAAAGGCCAACGTTACACAGGCCAACTTAAATGCAATTTGTTGCATGTTGTGATTTAAATTTTTACTGTTGCCATGGTCACCAAACCCATATGGAGCATACCAAACGATGATGCGAACTCGCCTTGTGATTTTCATTGGCTGGACCTCCAAACGACCAAACGGTGTAAAAAAGTCTCACGCGTAACCTCAGCCTAAAGCCACCCTGCCACAGCTGCACGTCGACCCGTTGCCAGGCAGGTGGCGCTGTTTCTCTGTCTCGCTCGCGACCCGTCGAGACAGGCTCGTTAATCGTCACGGCAGACGTGTTTTTCTGGCTCGCTGCGCTTGCAGGTAGGACGGGGTGTCACATGTTCATGCTCCTGTTATCCTCGTGGTCATTTTGACCCCATTCAAAGTTTAATGTCCCTTGACGCCATTAATACCTTTTTCCGCTTCATATTTAATGAGTTTTCCTAATTTAAAATTGACATGATGATATATTTTCAATGTCCTGGATGCACTCGGTACACAACAGTGTTTCTTTGGGCTCAACTGGACCTCAGGCCGTTTTAGCTGCATAAGAAAAACCAACATTTTACACAAATTTGTTTGAGTTTCAAACGCCGAGGAACTATATCATGCTGTTTATAATCTTCAAAAAGAATAACCATGTCTTTCGTAGTGAGAGAACCACTGATAGTTAATGTGACATTTGGGAAAACATGACTCCCTCATGAACTTTGATGTGTAAGGTGGGTGAGTGGGGGAGTTATGTTTTATAAAACGGATATTTAGCCAACAAGACATATAAAATTGGGTCACAATTTTTATTACAATCATTTTCTGGTGGTTCAGATGACTTTGCTATCCCTTTAAAATAATAATAATGTTGTCCAGTGGTATATTTTTCTGCATTTTTCTGGCCAAACGCGGTGTCTAATATGTTGATGTGAAAAGCCAGTGAAACAAACTCATTTTCTAACCAGTCTTTTTTTCATTTTCTGCTCCCAGGCTATCGTCACATCCACCTTCTGTCTAAAGATGGAACCAGCATCCCTCCATCCTCCTTATTTGTGCACATCAGGATCACCGAGCTGGAATGAAACAAAGACTAAAAACAGCCGCATCGCCCTGAAGTCAGTTCCTAGGACTCATTGAGGATCAGTAGAGCGTAGCAAAATAGAAAACACTTGTAACTCCTCCTCAAAATAGTATTTAGTATAATTTTATTTGATGTGAATAAATCCTACGCCAAATGTTTTTTGTAGTTCTTAGGCAGTAGAGCTACATCATCATCATCATCATCATCCTTATTAGCCAGTGGAGTGGTTTTCATCCTGTTGGCTGTGACTGTGTGTGTCCATCACTTGAACTTCGCCGCTCACGTCTGGTGTATCATCGCTACGTAGGACAAACGTTTGATTCTGTCGTCATGCGCTCGTGTTGTGTTTCAGAGACGAATGTGCCACCGTCATATATCTAGATCAGGCTGTATATATTATTCTGTCGTCAGTATTTACCCAAAAACAGAACGTAGCACTTCATGGACAGTGTTGAAGCGCATTGTCTGGCCACTGCAACCCTCGGATTTCACGCTTGGACTGCATCTCTCTGCACAGGTGGTCGTTTTAAACCTTTATTTATCCACACAAGTTTACCGAGATCCATGCTTTCTTTTCCAGCAACACTCTACTTCACATTTATGTAGTTACACTGGGAGGTAAAAAGCAAAAAAAAGCAAAAAAAAAAAAAAAGCAACTGATTTAGTACTTACAGGTCGTCTTGTGTCATCTGATGTCGTTTTTGTTGTATGTAAATATTCCCCGCTTTGTGTAAATGATTGTTTTGATATTTGTCTATTTTTGTATACACTGTTACAGATTCATATTCATACGTGTATAGCTCCATGGTGGTTATTGCATCCATTTTGCTTGTTTTATATTGTTGTAGGAGACCTCATATTCATTTGCCACAGCTATCTGCAAATAAATATGATTTTCATGTATCTCCCCGAGTTACTTTGTTTCCCATCAAACCCATCAAGTCTCACATAGTGTACGCTTTGATTTTATTGGCAGTGCCAGGGAAATATTATAGGAAACTGTTTGCAAGGCATGTGTGAATCTTCCACCAACAAAAACAGCGCTGGAAAGACTCTGTTGGGAATATTAAGGATCTAATTTATCAATTTTTTTTTTTTTTTTTTTTAAAGTACGACAATATGTGCCTCGCATTCATGAGCAAAGTCAAAAGTTTTTCCACATTCAACTTCTTGTGGAGTTCACAGTTGCAATAGTTTTGTATTTTTCAATAGCTTTTACTTCGTTTTTCATTTTTTGTTTCCACTGAGTTTAGATTCATTTAGTTTCCAGAGTGGGTCTGCTCATTTTCAGCTTCGTTTTTTATTTTTCAAATGGCAGCATCAGGACAGCTCTCTGCTGAATACACATTCAGGCAGAATTAGAGCCACATATTGAATGACATGCAGCAGGTGAGGAATTATGAAAACATGGCACATAGAAAAGGACTTTGAGCAAGTAAAGCACAATTAGAAAGGCATCTCCAGTCACCAGTTGTGCGTGCTTGTTTTCCAAATCCAAATGACACCAAATATCAGGAGCGTCAGCAAAAGTGCAATAAAATAAAATCGGCTTCAAATCCTGAACATGAAACAGGCGACACTTGAGACTGTAACGTTTTTCAGTCAAAGTTTCAGTTTGCAGATACTCTTCATATCTACAGAATACAAAAGCAAGGACTTAAAGGTGTTTTTCTGAGGTTTAAATACATTAAATGATCATCACTTTATTTATTTAAAACCTCAGAAAATGACATATTCAATATCCACGCGACAGAGTGTGATGTATTGAAATCACCTGAACAATTAGCTTGGGGTGATTCTTCACCAGTGATTCAAATGATAAATCTGTAAATTCAAACAGAAAGGTCAATATGTAATTTAAAGAGATGTTTCCTGCACTTCCCTGACAAATATTCAATGTGAATCATGTTCCTGCTCTCATTAAAGCTCCAGAGAGAGTAGAAATGTATTGCACTGAAATGTATTTCTTCGCCAAACACGAGATGTTCTTATTGTTTTTTACTCTTTAAGCAGTTTTTCCTTTCCTGAAAAGTTATCACTTAATCTCTTCATCTCTTAATAACAGACCTGTCCAAAAAAGCTTTTTTTTTTTTTTTTTACACCTTTTACCATTCCAGCATTTCATTTAATAATCAATATTAAATACCAGTAAGTAATATTAAGAGACCATATATTAGAAAATACAAATAAATAATATTATTATTAATAGAAGGAATTTTCTCTCTCACACTGATTAACAAAATAAAAAAATGCATTAAATGTGAAAAATAAAAAATAAAAAACAGCCACATGTGAGGTCTGTGATGTCATAATCACCCCATTGACAGCCACTTGTGAGGTCTGTGACATTATCGTAGCGCTGCTGTAACATCATGAGAAATTATATACAGACCCTCACTTCCTAGCTACCCCTCCCCCTCCCCCCAACTCCATTTTTGCAGTGACAATAACATCAGCAAAAATGTTTCCATCGTTTGCCTGTTATATCACTCGACCCATCAGATCGATGCTTACCCACGAGAGCCGTCCACTGAACGTCTCGCAGGAGCTTCAGACGAGCCCCACACGGGTCACATCCCACCGAGGCTGCCTGCACCTTGCTCAGCGCGGTGCTCGAGACGAACCCGACCTACCAAGACTCCATGAGAGGATCACTCTTCTGATGGACTTCTTAAAAGAGAGTGAGGCTCTTCATCTTGAGAGGGAACAGCTCAACTCGAGGCTCCAAAACGAGATCCTGAGAGCCCAGCGGCTGGTCGGGCAGCTCCACGCCTGCACGCGGCAGACGGGCGACCTCGCGAGACACAGGGACGACCCCGAAAGGCAGAGGGACGATCTCGAAAGGCAGAGGGACGACCTGGAGAGGCAGAGGGGCGACCTCGAAAGGCAGAGGGACGACCTGGAGAGGCAGAACGACCTCCTCCACAAACGAGTGGAGTACCTCACGAGGCGAAATGCACGTGCAAACCAGAAGGCCCAGAGAGCGGAGGGCCTGGCCCGGCAGCTCGCCGCCTGCGAGCAGCAGAGGGACGACGCTCGCAGGGAGAGAGAGGCCCTCCGTGAAAGGAGTGAGGCCTTGGAGCTGGAAGTAGCAGAACTGAAATCTCGCCTCGCAGAACAAGAGAGCAACGAGAGCCCGTCCAACCCTGAGCCGGGCCTCTTCACTCGACTCTGCAGACGCCACCATCTCCTCTGAAATCCCCACACCCTACCTTACCCCACCCCATCCCAGCCCTCTTCCCCTCTGCTTTACCTCAATAAATCACCAGCAAACTAATGCACTGTCTTTATCATTGTATGGTTTAGTTTCTGCAGAGAATTTTAAGTGACACTTAAGTCAAAATAATAATAGTAACAATTACAGACGGGAATCAGCAGGGACAATTAATTTCATGATATTTGGGTGCCCATTCAATATGTATTGTGACTGTGCAATTATCGCATTTCAATGTTATTATTTCTTGGAATTTTGGATCCAGAAGCTGGATCTTACTTCCAACAACAGCCATACGAAAGTCAGCCAAATTGTTAGAAGGAATGCATGAATCTTAATGAAAAGAGAATAACTTCCACGCCAAAAAAACAAACAAACAAAAAAAAAAAACAGTAGTAATATGGGCACAAGGTAATCCACAGTATTTAGTAGTGCTGTTTCACATGGAAAACAAAACCATGCGGAACGTTCAACACGATCCCGCTGCTTCCCACGGAGCCACCAAACTAAGACACCAGTCACGCTTGTTGTGATATCTGTCAAGTGAAATCAAAAATACAATATCCGGTATTACGCTTCAGAATCAACGCTCCCTTTTTTATAAACTCGCTAGAAAAGACGCCACATTATGCAAATGCACGTAAACCCAATGGCGTTGGCTGTCTTTTAAAATGTGAAGGCTCACTCAAACCATGGCTGTCACACAAATGTTTTTCAAGACCGAAGAACACGTGCTCCAGTGTCAGATGCTTTTATTTTGAAGGCTAGCGCGTATTTACATCCGTTTTTAGTCTCGCTAAGTGTAGGTACCTTGACGGACTTCGCATGCTACTGGGGGAAAGCACTAATGTGTATTTGTGTGTACATTAGCACGGGTTAAGAAGTTATTTTGTGAATATTAACATGGTTGGAAAGATAAAACATGTCCGTCAGAAGCTTCACCAGGAGGCGGTGAAGCCTGACAGGGCGAACAGCCTCACACATCCGCCCTTAGTGCCCCAGACTTTGGAGAAGGCACCGAAACCTGTCCCGGATCCACACAAAACAACCAGTCCGCTGCTGGAAAGTAAGAGGAATGACGGCTCAAAGGATAATAAACAGGTCTGAGTTTGGAAAATTAACTTCTATCGTGAAGTAGTGCAACGGACGTGTGCGTTCTGGCTGGAAACTCCTCAGGAGAAACTGTATTTAAAGTGTCGCACCAGAGTCCATTCAAAAATCTTGCGGTTACATTTTGTCTCGCTTATCGGCAGCTGTACACACCCGGTTAAACACAAGTTAAGATGTTTTACGTATTAACATGGTCTTCTCGTCTGTGCCCCATTGGAGTGACATAACACAAGGCTTTTATTTGGCTAAAATTAAACTTTTACAGCTGTCTTGCTGCTCGCTACCGCCCCCTGCCGTGTATTGTGGAGGAAGAGGGTGATAGTGGCAGTCATAATAGTTACATGTTGAAATCCAGCTGAAATAACTCCTACCTGGTGGATCAGTGTATGCCGAACATAAAAGGGGTATTTAATGATTTATTTTAATTGGTCTTGAGTTATATTTTAGGGAGTATATTTTCATACCATGCAAGAATGCATTAAATTAAAAGATTTCTAAAGGTGTCTTGGCATATCCACACAGGAACAAGAGCAGGGAACATGTGTAAGGATATTTTACAACAAGTTATTTTTATTGATAAACACTTAATTTTATGTCTCTCTTCCTCTAAATTAAATTGCCTGTTCATCTGTTATGTCTGTTTATGACGATGATAGTAAAACCACATTGGATGCATCTTACTTACACGTCTGCTCTGAATGGCACAGACACAGATGCAGAGTTCCTTCCCCACTGGGATCTTTGCGGGCACGAAAATCACCGCCGAGGCGCTGGTGCAGACGTTGAAGTTTGAGGAGCCTCCAGATGTGGCGATACTGGCAAAAAAAGGTACGAGGTTTCCCTCAACACTGCACCTGCCATTCACTCTGCTGGGAAATAACAACATTTAAAACTTCTTTGCATAAATCGAGTCTTTCTTATTGGCAAAAAATACACACCTGATTGAGTATGGCTTAAGGTGATAGGTGACGTTTTGGAAGATATTTATCAGTTTGGTAAATACTAGAGCATCACTTATAATATTCTTTCACCTTTTAGAATTACTCAATTTTAATCCTACAGTTTCCCTGCATCAAAACACAGTGATATTTCTGATTGATTGATCATGTGTAGCCTAAGTATTGCTATTATTATGTTATTTTATCTTTTTTTTTTCAGGTATATAGGTATTCCTTAAAGCAAGGGAATATAAAAGTTGTAGTTTTTTTAATGGAATTTGGCTTTAAGTTCAAAGATGAAGGTAAAATTATGAGCATGACAACAGGAAAAAGCCGCTTACCTCAGTTATACTCAGCATATAAGTTACTGATTTATTTGAATACAAATTCGTATGTTATTATTCCATTTTGTTTTTCTTTTACTACACAGAAAGGACAAAGAGGACAGGGTTCTTTGACAACATAAATTACAAATACACACATTAAATACATAGAAAGCAACACATGACTGAAAGCAGTATTTTACAGTGCAGTGTTGTCTTTTTCTACTACCTTTAACATACTAGCAAAATTAATTTGAGAATAATTTTTGATATTGATGTTAATAATACAGAGTTTAGGGTTTCAGCTAATCTGTGACTTTTATCAGCCTCTGTTGGTGAGTAATAGGAATCGCAGCAACACTGACACGGCTCCTCCAAAACAGAGTAAGCACCAGTCAAGCCCATATTCCGGTCAGGAGAAGCCTCACTTAAAGGGATATTACACTGCTCATTTATTAGTGAAGTTCAGTGCATACCAGGAGTTATTTAGTGACAGAGTGTGACCTTATTGTTTATTTTGTTGATTAAGGCCATGACAAAAAATATTCATCAACAACACTTTTTTTCTAGGACTTAAAAAAAACAACGAAATGTCATGATGAGATGAAAATGTAAGAGTTCAACAAATGAAAACACATCTCCTGACCTCAGATTGGGATGGATCTGGTCATTAGTTTGCAAACCGCTGAATAATACAGATCCAGCTGCTGTGAACAAACTTTCCACAGTAATAACAAAAAGCTATAGAAAAGACAAGAAGAGGAGTGTGTATCAGTCTCGAGTGCCTTCACCCCACTTATTTGGCCAGCTCCACTGCAACATGTGGAAAAATCCAGTGGGGATTAACACTTACGCAAAGCGCTGTGTGTGTAAAGGTGACCAACAAATCATTTAGTGAGGAACTGACAGAGACAAAAATGTTACAAAAGATTCAGTAGAGATTTTCATCAAACTCATATCATTGCCGTTTTCATTGACAAAAACTAAACTTAAGCTAGAACTAGAAGTAGATGTAAAACTAGTAAAATTGCAAAGACTAAAATGTGACAAACATCCAGCCAGCATCCAGCACCACTACTGTCCGACAGCAACAGCTGGAGGGCGGAAAGTGAAATAATATCACATTTTTCAAAATGGGTGAACTACCCCTTTAAAGGCCCTAGCACTTTTGTGTTTTGATGACTTGAAACTGGGCAGACTGAAACAATCCAGTGGCTGGAGAATAATTACTATACAAGTAATAAAATTTCTTCATTTATTGTTTGTTGTTTATACTCATGAAACATCATACCTTTTTAAATCTCGCCCTTGTTTTATGAAAATAAAACAAAATTAACACTGAAAATAAACCACATCTGTTCAAAAAATAAAAAATAAACTAAACAAGCTTTAAAAATGATTTAAACTAAACTGAAAACAAAAAATCAAAATGAAGTTAAAAATAAAAACTCAACTAGAATAACCTTGCTTTACTCTACTGTCTTGTCTGGTTGCACTTCCCTCTGTGGCCACTAGGTGGTGCGTGAAGCTCATGAATCTCCCACTCGAGCAGCAGCAGCACCACAGCAGGCCACAGTGAAGGCTTCTTTGGGATTTCTGCCACACTAATGAAGGCTGCTGCAGCATCTTGTGCCAGCTTTGAAATAACAGCTTTAAAAAAAAAAAAAAAAAAAAAAAGCCGGTGCAGAAATCTTATCGGAGCCGTGAAGTGCAGGGTGAGGGGGAAAAAATCAAGCGAGCAAAAGAAGAAGAAGAAGGAGCCAGTTGCAGCATCCTCCTGGTGTCTGTGCAAGGGAGGGCTGGATCTGAGCCTGGTTGCTAAGCACGTCGTGCCGCATGACGCCTTTGCCAGACGAGGGCCCGGCGCTATTTTTAGAGCAGGCGTGGGATAAATTTAGCTCATGCATGAAATCAAGGTTTAGCTGCATCAGTGTTTCCCCACTTCAACTCGCTGGGCGCTGAGGCTGCTGCTGATGCCAGTGACGGTGTGTGTGTGTGCATTCAGGAGTGTCTAGCAGTGAATACACACCCACCGTCATGAGGCTGTTGGGTTGATTTATTTATTTATGGAATCATTTATTACCTGATTTTTGGTCTCTCACTCTTTTCAACATCAGGCTGTGCAGCTTAAATTGTTGCAAGGCCCTGTTTTGACTCTACAGTTGACAATATATGAGTCGATACTGCGCTGTTAGGAAATATCCAACATCAGCGGGTCAGTAATGTGCATCTCAGATATGATGGACATGATGCAAATTGATTAGTGGCATATATATTGAGGAGCTGATCAATACCGTCACACTGGTGTCTCTGGGAAGCTCTTAAGCTGAATTGATTATAGTGAACATCAGATACCACATGAGGCTGAATGGATGTTTTATTATTATTGGAGGGTTTAAGTGCAAATCCCTTATGTTTTGGAATTATTTGGCATGGAAATGAAAGATCCTGGATATCGGCACTTTTAGCTACGCTTTGGTGATGTGTGTGTGTGTGTGTGTGTGTGTGTGTGTAAGGTGGGAATGGATGCCAGTGACAATATCGGCCACCATGTAAGACAGAAGATGGAATAGAAGAGTACAAGCAAACAAAAGTTGTATAAAAGTAAACTGCTCAACTCTTTGAAACCCAGGAGCCTGTGGGTGGGCTTTGATTTTGAAGGGGTTGTTTCCACCCTGTGAGCAGAGTGCATTTATTTGTTCATCTGTGTTTGTCATTTTTAATTTTTGTATTTAGAATATATTTTTTATTTAGAATAATATACAATATTATATTATAATATATTTTTTGTGTGTGTTTTTTTTATTATTATTTTTAATTTTTAATTTATTTTTTTAAATTTTTTAAGCAAAGTTGTTGCTAATTTTCCAGTAGAATTTTGGCTATTTTTGTTGCAATTTCATGCTAATTTTCTGATAAAACATTTCAATTTTTTATTCTTAAAAAAAAAAAAAAACATTATTATCATTAATATTATTATTATTATTATCATTATTTTTATTTTTATTTTTCTTCTTTCTATTTTTATTTTTTCCTTAGAATTTTTATTCAGCTTTTTGTAGTTTTCAAGTCAAGTCACTCTTGTATTTTTTTTTTTTTCCTTAGCAGCTTCTCTCTTATTTTTGCCTGGCTGTGTCTCTCTTTGTCTCTCCTCATTCCAGTATGACCTTCCTCTGGCCTTCATCTGCTTCTTTTGCATCCACTCAAATTCACAAACAAATCACAGCTCTTTTTTTTTACATTCTTGCAGTTTTTCCGTTAACCTCCGGAGTGTGCAGGCGATGGCTTGGAGCTCTCCTAAATGATTGTTGGAAAGAGCTTGAATGCAGTTCGACTGATCGATTCGGCTGCAGCTCAGGCCGTGCCCTTTATTTCAGACTTGCTCGTTGCGTGTGCAGTGAAGTATGAACGGTTTTCAGCATCAGCCAACACGCCACGGGGAAACGCTGCACATATTTGCAGAGGCTCCATTGCAGTGCTGTAACTCCCTGCAGAGGGAGAGGGAGTGAGCGTGGCCTCCTTTTCGCCGGCCTGCCACCACAGGGCACCGACTCACATTTGCTTCGCCATCATTAACCCTTTGTGGTGCTGAGCCCAGTGCCCAGGCAGTGCATCAGAGTATCTGCCAGTCTCTAAAACGTCTGGGAAAGTGTCAGCTTGTCTACATATGACATTTTATTGGGCTTTACTTATTTTTTAATATCATTTTATTTGTGATGCAGCTCTAAAATTAAATAGAGGGTTAGATTCTTTATGCTCAGTGAATTTAGGCAGTCTTAGATACTAAGACAGATGCATAATTTGTAGTTTCACCAAAAATATGAATGCAAACAATGTCAGTATTGGTTTTATTTTCTTGTGTTGTAAACTCTTGTAATATATGCTCACTCTGAGATAAGTACAGGACAAGGGCAATACGATATGACAAACATGGTGGAAATTATGTATCGTAATTTTTAGTTTCTCGGTTTCTTTTTTCCCCGCGCTGCCTCAAAACTTTCAGAATGTATGTACAATAAGAATTTTTTTTTTTTTGGACAGATTATCCTTTAAATTTAATTCCAAAGAGAATTAAAAAATCTCGAATTTACCTTCCACTAACCAGATAAGAACTGCATTAGTTGCCTGGTTTTTAGCAATCCTTTTGAGTCATGGGGTGGCTCTTAATTTCTTTTTATGTATTTATTTATTTATTTGTTTATTTATAATTATTTTATTTATTATTTTAATTTATTTTATTTTATAATTTAATTTACTTTGATTTAATTAAATTTTTTGACAGAATGGTCCAGAACTGTTTGTGTTTTCTGACATTCCCACCAGTACATGTATGCGACTGTGCTGATGTTTTGGACTGAATCTGCTGATATTTTCTGCTGACATTCAACATTTTTGCAGAACTTTTGTGTGGAATCTGATCAAAATGTCTTGTCGGATTCAGCTGAGTTTAAGGTCGGCCCGTAGACAGCCGGTATCATATTGATCAGTTTTAATAAATACATAATCGATTGATCCAGCTCCGTCATGCGGCGTCAGAGCTGATCTGTTGGGGTGAATATCAGTCCCCTCCCTCGGCCTCAGCACACACCGAGAAGTGATGACTCTGTCGGCTGATCAGACGAGCCCCGCGGCTTTCTGACGAAGTGCTCTGTCTGCAGTCTAATTAGAGGTGTCGTATCACTACCAGACTCTGGAGACGAGCCCCCGTCTCATCTTTATTTTAAGGTCAGCTCCCTAAAGACTGCCTGCCCGCCGGCCCGCTGCCCTCCTCTCACAACCTCGCCTCCGTTCTCCTCCTGCTGCATCGCTCCTGCCTCCTTACACCACAGCCTCCTCCTGTTGCCTTCAGTCCTCTCCTCTCCCCGTTTCCCCACCTGTCCCCGTTCTCATTTTATTCTCCTTTATTTTTTGGGATGGGGATAATTCCCTGGTTAAGCCAAAATCAGTTTTTCCTGCACCATTCCTACGTTCTCTTTGTCTTTATTTATTTATTATTTTAAAAAACTCGTCTCTTGTGTCTTTCTGTAGTTTGGTACGAGGCTCATTGCCTGCCTCCACCGCCTCCGTGCAGAGCTGTCACGTTTCCTTGCATCATTATAATACGACTGCACAAGTGCATCAGAGCGTGCAGTGCAGGAATAATGAGTCAGATATCCAGATGTGAAATTCTGTGATGCTGTTAACGATGACAAACCGGTGTTCATCTACACCTGGAATAATATATAACACATTTTTTTTAATGGCTTATGTAACTGGGTGAATGCACAGAATATTTTTTTTTTTTTTTTTTTAAAGGTGCTATGTGGATCACAACATGAATAATATCTTTGTCAAATCAGTTGTGACACTTTGTTGTAATTCCCAGAGATTAATGAGATAAATGGTTGAGATGATTGGTCGCCGCTGTCCCACACAGTGGTGTTGTTAGTGTTCAACTCAGACGTCCGACGTAACGTTGACTCCAAACTTTTGCCCAAATATGGAATTTAGGATCCATCCAGTGCATTTTCTCTATGAGAAAGATCCATGTCCCTGTCAGGGGCTGTGGTTTAAAACTTGGATTAGCTTTATCTGCACGTTTCTCTCTTAAAACAGGGACCGGACCCACTGAGTTTGCAAAGAAAAAGCGAACACAGAGGAGCTGAATGCTCTATGAACAGCTTTGTCCCGATAAATTTATGTATTTAAGTATTTATCATGTGTGACGAGTGGTTTACCACTTAGCTGCAAGTGCTTAATTTTTTTAAAACTACACAGGTCGTATTCAGGTTATAAAAAAATACGGAAGAAATTTAGTTTTCATATATAGCTGTTAAAATGCATACATTGTTTTAAGAAATGAGGAATGCACCATTCATTTCTCCCACAGACAAGCTACGTTTTTAATCTGAAAGTCGAGAAAAAGTTGATAATTCAGAGAGGTTTGGCACTACATTTCCCATAAACCCCATTGCTTCCTGTCTGTGCCCCCTCTCCTCTCCTCTGGCACCTTTGGCTAATTTCTGAGGAGAATAAAATATACTTATGGAGAAGTAAATATTGAGTTACTTTTAAAAACAGTAACACTGTTACATGCCCTCTTTTCCACATGAGTCTTAAAGAAAGTATAAAGTTGAAACTACATTCTTTGAACTGTAAATCTGGAAATTACACAAAATACGCACCAGCAAAGTTAAAGCAGATCATCATCTCATCTCTGCTGATATGACACTTTTCACTGTGAAGGGTTCAGCAATTTGTTAATTTATGACGGCTGCTCAGTTTCTGTCTCAGTTTTTGTCAGTTTCTGATGGCTGTAGAGAGCCGACAGAACTCCTTTACTGTCTGTTTTTGCCAGAAGCTCTTGTAGCTTTCGCTCCGTTTGTGCTGGAAAACAACACCGTCTTCCCGGATCGGCTGAAATACCATCTTAGGTGTTTTAAACCCGTCCATCCATCCTGTCCTCTTTCACACGCTCCATCTTCTGGGCCTCCCACCGCCTCCGAGGTACAAGCTGTCAATCCGGCCTTAAAGTAGAACGAGGCTCAGCAGGATGAGGAGAGTCGGGTGGGCGGGGGCGAGGCGGGGGGATCGTCTCAAGCCACCCGTAATTACAGCTATCCATTTCACCTAACAGTGAGAAGACGATGCTCCCGGTGGGAACGGAGTGGTGGTAACGCACCCTCCTCTTTCTTCCCCCTTCCAGAAACACTATAGACCCCTCAGGCCCCGGCCTCTCCTCCCACCTCTGCCCACATCCGCAGTCAGCAGCACAGCAGCAGATGCCTATCTGTGCCTGTTCTCTTGCACAAACACATTTGTTGTTTCGCGCTGTGGTGGCAGATAAAGGCCTCGCCAGGATCTCCGGCGTGCACGGACACTCTGGAGATCCTGTTCCTGTCGGGGCGGCAGGCGGCGTGTGTGCCGAGACGGAGCGCAAAAGTCAGTGTGAATGTGAACCAGTCTGCTGCAGAGAGGAGTCTGTCTTCAGCCAAAGGACTTATTAGGATTTGCATCATTTCTTGGTCTTTGTCGTCACTTATTTTTTTTAACAGATAGGGAATATTCTGCTTATCTGCATAATCAATATCACTTAATACAGTGGTTCTCAAACTTGTTCTGTAGAATAATTTTCAGCCACCTGACAAGTGCAAAAAAAAGTTTTGGTAGAAAAAAAATCCTATATAAAGAGGTCCAACCCGGCTCCATCAGTGTCTGAAACAACAACCTGATACTGATTTTGCCTCTTTTTCGTTTCTTTCTCCTCGTTCCCAGCTGTATCGCGGCTACATTTCAAACACTAATCCGTTTCGAGAACCACTACCTTGATAAGTCACCAGTGTCAACTTTGAGCCCATTCTTAGGTCAGCACTAATATATTTTTGGATTCAAACTGTTTAAATTTTTGGATTTTAATACCTAGAAAATAAGATTAAAAAAAAAAAAAAAAAAGTGGAAGAGCCCCAGAAACAGCATTTAGGTCATCATTGGATACTATTTAATTCTGGTGATGATGGTGTAATACATGTGTGGAAGCCAACCAAAACGCTCCACCTGCATCATCTGTATTATATCAGGTGCATACCAATGACCGGCTGATATGTGATAAACAATAAGCCCAATACGTCAGTCTGAGCCTTGACTCCAGAGCTCATTATCAACACTGTCTGGACGTTTTGGAGCCTCGGACAAATCTCTCTGGCCCTGGTTCGTCCTGTGGTTGAACATCCTTGGCAGCCGCCGCCGAGTGAAGCCGCCCCTCAGAAACTGAATCTTAATTGATACACCAAGCTAATAGCCCCAGTTAGGCTGTGCACAGAAAACCATTAGAGATGAAAAACAATATGGATAACAGAGAGAGAGAGAGAGCACGGAGCATTCTGGGTCAGGTAACAGCGGCTGGAACAAGGAACCAAATTAACCAATCTCCAATGCGGCTGCTGAGTTAAGGTTAGGATTTTCTGGAGTAATGAGGTGTTCATTATACAAGCAGCACCGTTTTTGAAGAGCATCCTTGAAATGTATCAATTCAGAGGGTCAGACGAACACATTTCTTGCCCTTTTGTCTCTGAAAAGCGCCTGAGAGAAAATGTATGAGGCGCTTTTGGAGAGATTTGGGAGATTTGATTGTTAAAATGACTGAAAATGCACTGATCAGACAAACTTCAAGGAAAGGATCACAGTTAATTCAAATATATATCACATCATTCGCTGATTCAAGTCAGTCGCGCTTTATGAGATGTTGTCTGTTCTCTGAAGTGATCGCAAGGGAATTGAGGCCGTTTCAATTTTTTCCTATTGTTCTGGAGTCCATTTCCTGCCTATTGTAGACTGGAGAGGCGCGTTGACAACCACAGATATTTGAGCAGCAGCCGCCACGGTCCCCGAGTCTGACTTTGGGGTATCAATAGTCGAGAGCGTCCAGTTTCTGCTGCGGCTGTTTTCGGCCAGGACAAAACACATCATATCCCGCCGCGGCCATTGAAATGACATGTGGTCTGTTCGCTGCCTGTGACCTTTGAACTGTGTGGAGCTGGAGCTGCTGCCGATCAATAGTCAGAAAGCAGACCGGCGAACAACACCTCTACACCTTCCTTGCTCTTGTGCTAATAAGTTAGCCTATATTTAAGAGAGATATACCTTCAACACTTGAAAAACGCTGGTGTATCTTTGGTCCATTTCACTGTTTGGTGTATTTTCCTTATTCCAAATCTAGACAACGTGACACCACATGAGATATTTACAGTGGAGTTTGATAGGAAGACCTTTTAAACTAACCTAAATAACAGGGTTTTGATGTTAGTAGTTCACAATCAGAGAGCAAGGGATTCTTTTTGGGCTCTTGGAGTGCACTGATCTTCATTTATTAAATAGTGTAGCATTTTTTTTTCTCTCTTTCTTTTTAAAGATTGGCTTTAGGGATCTGTAGGGCTGGCCAAACAGAAACTGTTGTAGATCCTAAAGAGCTCTTCATGACCAGCACAGCACTCGCTCTACAGCTGTACCAGTAAACATAACATGTCGTTCTTACGTTATCTCCAATGACAAGGCAACAATAGCAGGAGTAAAGGGATTTGCTTTTTTAGATGGAGGGAAAGAATGAAAGAATGAATGGAGAGAGGGAGGAAAAGGCATTGTAATGCAGGGATGCTTGAGCTGTTTGTTGGTAGGAAATCTCAAAAAGCGATTGATGGATTTGGACGAAACTTTATGGAAAGGTTGGTCATGGGCCAAGAAAGAGCAGATTCGCTTTTCATGCTGATTGATCAAAACGGGGTGTGATGGTGACATCGCCGATCACAAAAAAGCATACAACTTCCAAATGGATTCATGCAACATGGAAAAACCTTGTGGAAAGCTCGGAGATAGGGCAAAGAGGAGCTGATTAACCTTTCACACTGATTGGCCAAAAGAGTATAGAAATACACCTTAAATCAACCACACACACACACAGCTCTTTAAAGTTTGAATTTATTAAACAAAAACAATACCTTCTATTAAAAGCATGGGAAGCAAGAACTGACCAAAGTTGAATTTGGTCAACTGTGTGATGAATTGTGCAGCGCTGGTGGACGTTGGTGCACTCTACTCTAAATATTTCTACTTTTGCATGTACATATTAATGGTCATAAAATATACATGATATTCATGCTTATGTTGATTGTAGCATTAGAATTGATTTCATGTTAATAAGAGCTTCCAACCAGTTTAATATGGATCATTTCTGCAAAAGAGAAATTATATCATACCGGTCATATGAGAGGGGGTCTGCACTGATTGGCTAATATCTCATTTTTAACCCCAGGCCTGTCTTAGAACATGACAGCCAAGGTCTTTACTGCCTTGCTGTTTACAAAGGCACTGCCATCGGTCCACTAAAAATATACAGCAGCAATACTGCCACTAATCACTTGGATGGTGGATATATATACATTACCTAAAAGCAAAATGTCCTCTGTCACTGTTTGTCTGATGAGATTTGAAGGTGTCAGTCATCTAAACTTGAAAGTGGCAGTTCATTTTCTGTCAGGAAGAGGATTTGAACCAGTGACCTTGGGTCTACAAGCCCGTATCTGTAATCCTCTGGGCTTTGACCACGACCACCAGTGAGGGGAAAAATGTTGAAATGAAGATACTGAGGCAGGAGGAAAAGATGGGACGTAAGAGTGGACCTCTGGGAAATCGTCAGAGTTGGTTTTGGAACAGTGGAAAAGTCCCAGCTTTGGTGCTTTTGTTGCTGCGGTTATTTTTCCCCTTTCCCCTGACGTCAGCAGCTGATCCGCTCCGCTTTGAGCTGTTTTTGTGCATTTTCTGACACTGTGTTATGTTATCTTAACACCTCAGTTTGTTTTCCCGGGCCTCTAAGGAAGTGCCATGTGGTTTTTGTCACGGCATGTCAGCCAAACGTCAGTCTGCCAGCCTCTGGGATTATCAGCCCATGTTGCTGTTAACTCGTCTGCCCGTCACAAAGGGCAGGGATGAAGACAAACATTCACTCTTTTGTGCTTTTGCTTTGTCTGTCAGAGTCAGAGCCGCTTATTAGCACGACCAGTCTAGTTGCACTCATGGATATTAATAACTAAATAAGGATTAAAATGAATTGCACTCAGGTAAAAGTAAGTTCACGTACTTGTTAAACTTACAGATTTGCTTTGAGTCAATGAAATGGGTCAAAACCAGCAAACCACAAGGTTTACACAAGGTTGTTTCTATGACAGGATTACAAAATCTATCTTCGTTTTTCATTTTTTCTTGGAAACCCCTGGTTGTATCACTTAAAATCTCATCTGTGATGATTTTCAGATGTTTCCTGGCATAAACTTCAATGTTTTTTTTTCAGGTTAAGCCAAGTCAGGGTCCTTGATTCCCCAAAGTCTTTTACTGAGACCGTGGGTATTAAAAGTTCTGCCGGATTATAGTTTATCTCCGCTGGTTTGCAGTTAGAAAATCTAGAATTTATTTTGCTTACTGTTTCTTCTCATCCACTCTCCCTGTCTGTCTCTCTCTCTCACACACACACACACACTCACACACACACAATCTCTCTCTGCGCCCTCGGGCCTCATTCGCCCCTGAGGATGTCCTCACCACAGGGAACCTCAAGGTGGCTGCACTGATAAAATAACATTTTAAACCCAATAAAAAGATCAACTTCCAGCTCACGATGTTTTTTTCCCACAAGCGGGGGGGAAATAGCGAAGGCCGCTGGGTATTTTTGACTCTCCTCGGTGTGCAGCCCATATGCTGGAACAAGTCATCCAATTATCAGCTCGTTTTGTTTTTATACAGTTTATTAATCCTGAAATTCTTGGTCTGAGCTTTACAAGTTCAATCTACATGTTCCCACTATCCAGGAACATATGGAAATACACCTGGGGTTCAACAAATATGATTTAATGCAAATTAATTTTTGGGTTTAACCAATTAAAAACCATTTCTGATATCGTGCAGCCCTAGAACTAATACAGTTTTTTTGTATTGGCTTTGAACCAGCAGTGGAAAATATTTTGTACCAGTATCTTGAACCATAACAAATTCAAAAAAAACACACATTCAGTGTTTTCTAAAATTGTTTTAGCCTTGTCAAAAGCCTTTGAAACAGCTTTACAAGCATCATTACACACATTTTCATTGAAGATAATGTTTTTGTTGAATCAATTCCCATTACACAACATTGAACAGATGTGTGTGTGTGTGTGTGTGCATGTGTGTGGTTGATTTAGGGAGTATTTCTTTTGCAGGAGTTATGCACGAGTTTTGTGCAAATCCCTCCATACTTTTTGGAGATATCCTGCAAACAAACAAACAGAACAAACAAACAAAATGTCTTGGTAGAATCAGTCTGGTTTAAATGCTTCCCATAGACAACAAGTGCAGTAAAAAAAAATAATTTAACTGTGACCAAATGCAGACACATACTAGGTATATAATAAAAATTTTATATTTACTTCTCAGATATTTTATCTCACGTTTTTGACAGCAAACAAGTGCTGGAACCGGCATCAATGACTCTCGACCACTGTTATGTTGTATTGTAAACATGTAATCAATCAAACTGCATCATATTCATCAAGTCGGTCACTGGACTCCACATCTCTTTTTTTAATAAAATGGTTTAAACCAAAGAAATAGCTAAGCTAAGATAGTTTAATGAAGTACTGGTTTTGTGGTGCACAGGGCTCGGCTCGTTTGTTGTGTTCCTGTTCCTTTTTTTTAATTATTTTTATTTTATTTTAAACGTGTAATCGCCTGCCCTCTCACGGCCCGCTCAGCTCTGTTCATTTTGGGAGATGGTGGAGTGTTGCTGTAGCTCGCAGCCAACCCGCTCCCTCAGCGCCTTTGATGTATCTTTAACACATTTATGAATTTGCCTCTCTTCATGTTTAATTAGAAGGCTTTTCCCTCCGCTGAGTGGAGCCAAGCCGTTTGATGTGTGCTGTCATGACACTCTGTCTGTGTGTGTGTGTGTGTGTGTGTGTGTGTGTGTGTGTGTGTGTTTTGACAGGCCCAGAGGAGAAGAAAGTCAAGTCAAAGAAAGAGAAGATGAAGGAGAGGAGAGAGCGCTGGCTGAACAGTGAGTGTATCTTCCAGGGTTAATCAACACCGCCACCTTTATTTACTAAACTCCTTATTAAGGATCAGTCCTGTTACCACACACCAAGTTAGAGCTGATGATCAGAGAATTAACAGAACCAACAAATAAATCACCAAATCAAGGGTACAAAAAATATCTTACGAAACAAGACATCAAACAGTCAACATGTAGAAAACACGGAGCAGAAGGAAGCAAAAAGCTTATCTGGTCCTGCTCCTTCCTCACAATATCAAATTAAAAGCAAAACAAAAAACTCTGCTAGGTTTCTTTTTTCCCCTCTCCCCTTTTTCTTCTTTCTCCCTACCCTTCTTTTTTCTTTTTTCCCACGACTTTCCGAGCTCCTCTATTTTATATTCATCCATTAATAATTACTTGTAGCTTCATCTGCATATCATGTTGTTAAATAAGCAAAGTCTGAATTTGACGTGTGGCTGAATTTTTACAGCCCAAAATGTGTCGCCTGTTCCAAAAAAAAAAAAGAAAGAAATTGACTGGAACTATTTTCTTGTGTGGCCTCAGCTCTCTGTGCCGGCCCTCAGTTACTACGGTGGCTGGCAGGTGCCACAACATTACCTACCAGCTATCTTTTCGTACTCCAAAGAAACATGCCTACACGTATTTAATGAAGAAACCAAAGGATAGCAAACTCAAGCAATCTGCTTCTGTCTCTGTGGTGGCTACCGCTGCTCTGAGCGGAGTGATACAGGAAGTGCAGAGGTTACCGAATCTTTCTGGATGTTGATACTCGGAAAAATGCAATTGTAAACAGTAATTTGTGTCCGTGTGCGCCTAGTAATCATAGTTGCAATTTAATTTGGGGAAAGCAACACTCGCAAAGTGATGTTAAACCTTATTTGAGAGGATTAAAGTGCTTATTTTTAACAATGTTAGCCGGGGGGAGGTCTACTTTAATGGCAGGAGGCTAACGGTTAGCATTTGGAGCATGCAGCCAGTATCCAGCACTCAGTAACAATGAGAGAAAAACAGCACTACTACTGTCCTACATAGCAGCTAAAGGGGGAGGTGAAATACTATCACATTTTTCAAAGTGCAAGACATGTCCCTTTAACATGTATCTGAGGTGATCTGCCAAATGTGGGATTATGTCAGCGCCGGGTAAACGGAACCAATTAATCAGACGGTTTGTCGTGTAGGAATCAAGCTGCCAAACTAAATCCCCAAAACAGACGCGCGAGTTGACACGGTTACAGCAGCCACAGAAGACTCGACGTCGGCTCCCACAAATCTTTGCAGCTGTTAGGCTTCTCTGATTGGACGCATCTACCGTCTCCTGCAGCGGTACTGAGCAGAAAACGCACGTTAGTTTGTAGATTCCTGTGAAAACCAGAGGCAAAATTATCCAACAGGAGTTTCGCTGTCAGAAATGATGTGTCGACACAGTGCGGGGGTAAAAAAAAATAAATAAAAAAAAAAAAAATGTTGGAAAGAGGAAGACAACTAATAATGTCGAAGAGGAACGCAGTGAGGTGGGAAAGGAGTTTTAATGAGAAGTGGAGGTTTGATGTTGACGGCAGGTGTCACGACTGACTGGTGCTCAAGCCTGGAGAGCAAATCCTCCTCTGTGCTGATGGCCGTCTCCGTGCCCCAGAAAAGTCACAAATTCTTTCGTAGCCGGCCAAAAAAAAAAATCCTAAACACAAAACCTCTTCAACACATTTGAAAAATTCTGGTGAATTTATTCATCGAGAAGACACAGTTCAACAAAAAGTGAAACGCTAATGAACGGTCCACCAGATGAGGAAGAGGATGGGTTGGGGAATATTGGGACGACGGTGACAGCATGGAGAAGTGAGGAGGGAGAAAGGGACTGAAGCTGGAGTTAAAAGTACAGAGGAACCAAAGAAAAGAAAATAAAGGACAGAGGTAAATCAGATGGGATTGAGTCTGATCACTAATCTGAGTCTGCTCTCCATTTGTGATCAGATCATCCAAGACGTATCTTCAACCTTGAGCGAAGCTGCTGGCTGAGCAATAATAGTAGAATCATAGTATAAATAGTAGAGGCAATGGTAGTAGTAACCATAATAGTAGTAGCAGCAGTGGTAGCAATTATAATAATAATCCTTATTTATAAAGCACTTCTCAAAATCCACTCTACGAACTGCTCACAAAGGCAGCAAATAAATAAAGAAAGAAGAAATAAACTAATAAAGTCATGAACTCATCAGGTTTACAAAAAATGTATAAAAACCAATAAAAGACAGTTAAAAGAAACTAAAAACTCAAGAAATCAGTGACTCAGCCACTTGATTTCCTTGTGGGCTGAGCACAGTATTAGCAGTAATACCAGAAGTAATAGTAAAGTAGTATTTACAGTCATAGTAAAAGTAGTTTCAGTGGTGGATTTCAGTGACTCGTGGTCTAAAAGTTTTACCAGAGTCAGAGTAGAGCTTTTTCACTGCAGCCATCGCAGCTAAACACAGCTGTTTCTAATGACATTAATTAAGGTTCCATGATAGAAGTTTGTTACAGGCTCAACAGATGAAAAACTCACATAGACCAAATGTTGGTAAACAGCAAAAATAACTGTCTGTATGTATATCCTTGGAAAAAAAAAAAAAAAAATTATTTCTATTTCTATATATATTTTTAAGCAATTTTATTTTATTTACTTTTTAATTTTTTCTTTTCCAGTATTTTTTTTTTTTATTTTTTATATATTTTATTTATTTATTTTCATATTTTATTTGCGTTTTCCATTTATTTCTACATATAAGTAAATATGAATAAATTATTTATAATATTTCTATTTATGTCAGACAGAGCCAGGAACCTGCTGCTGCTCATGCTGGCACACTGGAGAGGCTCTGCTAGGCTTAAATGGAGCAGAGCGTTCATTAATGTCATTAGTAACACCTGTGCTTACCTGCTATTTCACGTCAGAAATACATTTGCACATACAAGGAATTTAAGTTAAGCTTTTCCACCCTACAAAGTATTTCACTCAAGGCAACCCCTTCATTAAATCTTGATGAGATGAGAATAATTAAATTTAAAGATACACAGCATTGGCAGAAACACCACCAGCTACCGGCAGCTTAACTCCAAAATCAGAGAGCCCAACACCATTCCTGTGGTTTAAGACCAAAAAATAAATAAATAAATAAAATTCCTTCTGTGTAATTTCCAAATACTGTCAGTCCCACGGAGCCTGTGTTGGGTTTCAGTCAGAGCGAGGCACACGGCCATTAGCGCCTAATTATATGCATGAAGAGGATACGTGTTGTGTTACCGAGGAATTGATTGGCTCAGCGGAGAGATAGAGTTACAGGCCTGATCGCAATTATAGGAGATGATGGGATGGCGGCGGTGGGGTGGGGAGGGGACTTGTAATTACAGAGAGACACAAAGACAAGACCTTCATCCAGAAAGCCTCAAGCTCCCTGGCTCGTTCTCAGATAAGGAAGCTCTCCCGTAGTTTTCTGGGGTTTTTGGATCATTAAAAACTTTTAAAGACTACAACTTCAAAAATCAGATAAATCAGATTGTTTAAGTCAGGGCCAGCGATCCTCTCTCTCTCTCTCTCTCTCTGTGGTGTCCATCACAGCAAAGCAACATCAAGACGCCCTGTTTTATCTGTAATTCATTGCAGTTCACAGCACAACCCGCTCAGTTTCATCAGTTTTATGCCGTTTTCATATCATAAACTTGTTTTTAAGTCTCAGTACATAAGCCCCAGAGAACATAAGCAGGTGTTTTAGCAGCCAAGAGGGAAATCGAGTTACAAGATGTAGGGCGAGAGCAGCATTTGTGCAGATGGCATTTTCTATAAAAGGTGCTAAAATGTGGAAAAATTTTCCCATGAAATACAACTAAAGAAAGATATTTTTAAAAACAAATCTAAAAGTTAAGTGCTGGGTCAAATCTAATCAGATGTGGACTCACTTGGTCGAAAAATGCATGCACTTTATGTTGTGATGTTGTTTTATAGGCTATCTTAAAAGGCATGTACTTTTAGTGTGTGATGCTTAGGTTGTTGCTGTTTGTTTAAAAGCCAAACTAGGAGCTAGAGTTGGAATATAGCAAGAGCTACAAACTCTATGTGCGATACATCTTTTGTATTTTCATCGTGAAATATCATTTTGTCATTTGCACCATCACAATCAAATGAAGGGCTAAATAAATGCTGCTTAGAATGAATGGGACACTCCTCTGAATCTGCTCACTTCACTTTGTTCCTCGTTGTTTCCTTGTTTTTGGATGTAACCTGCCCTCTCTTGTCCCGTGTTTGCGTCTCCGTCTTCTTTCAGAGATCAGCTCCATCAAGCAGGCGAGGGAGCAGCAGGTGGCCCAGGCCCGGAGGCAGGCCATGCCCGTGGTGGGTGACATGAGGCCCCTGGCCGACGCCTTACCCGAGCTCTCCCAGCTCATGGGCCCCACCGCCACGCCCTCCACGTCACGCCGCAAGAACCGCAAAAACACAGCGTAAGTGTCGAGGCGACTGTCGAGGGTTTCGGACGCTTGATTCCTGCCGATTTCCTTTGAGAAAAGAGAGCGTGTCTGTCTCACACATTCAAACATCTGGACGCGCATCGCTACGGCTTCATCCCGGTTGACGCTGCGCCAGCGTAATGCCACACCTGCCCATCACGCTTTAGTTTTTGTTTGGACACCACAGGGGCCCCTCTGCTCCCAAATCACACAGGAAGCCTTGGCCCCTCATTCATGTAATCTGACAGTGTGTCCTCCCTTCCTGCCTTCACAGAGGTGATTCCTTTTACGAAGCATGGCCAGACATTTGTGTGGCTTGTGTTCCTCTACACTCGTATTTTCAGTCTACTGTCAAAATTAGTAATTTAATATTGTCTCCACTAGAAGAGAAGACGGTGATTTCACTACTTAGTGTTGCCCAGGGTAATGAAGCGTGCCAGAAGGGCTTGTGTTGGCTGGAGTATTGCAGCTCTGTCTCGTCTGTCAGGACTATCAGGCTCCGGCACACAATCCTCAGTATTGTAGTGAAGCATAGATTTAAGACTTTTAAGATGCCAATTTAACATCTTAACGCGTCCAAGCTGGTTTGCTCAGACTTACAAACCGCAGGCAGGTGACTGTAAAGGTGCATTGTGTGGATTACGAAACAGCGGAGGGGCTTTTACGTGATTGAAGGAGAGAGGGAGCGGCTTGGCAAAGACGAGCCTCCTGATTTGATGGAAAAGCCGCAAGTTCTCTTCACGGACAATTTGACAAGCAGCCTAAATCATGTCAGTCTCAGCCTTGTTCTGTGGATTTTTTTCAACCATCCACCCTCGGTCTGGAGTTACACATGCCTCCAGTTTGGACAGAACCAAACATCACCATATCTTTGACTTAACAGCACGATATTGATATTGCAGGGACGACTATTGGTGCTTTCATCAGATATTTACATGCAAGAGATTTTTGAAAAACAGCCATTAGTAATGTGGATATGAAGACCAAGCAGGTAGATGAAAAAACAGAACAGCTGCAATAATGTTCAGAAAATTGCACACCTTTTACTGTAATGCAGCCTTTTAAGCCAAGAAAAGATATCACTTACCACAATATTACGATATCCGAAAACCCAGATGATATCTAGACTTATGTCATGATATCGACATAATATCAATATATCGCCCAGTCCTTCCTCCAAACCTGGTTCAGTGCTTCTCCATCCAGGCTGTGTGACACATTAATCCAGTTCAGCCGGGGTGGGAGGGGAGGCTTTTATTGTGAAGAAGCCGTTATTCACTCGGTCATAAACAGCTCAGAGCAAAGGCCTGATTTCATGTGATCCAGTTCTGCACTAATGAATGAAAAGTTGGCTACACCACTGTGGCTGCTGCAGACACACACACACACACACACACACACACAACGAGGGATATAGACATACATACATACAAGGCTGGGTAGGCACAGGTTACATGTAACAGCATTATAGAAAGAAAGTACAAAATAACTGTTACTGCTATTGAGAAAAATATTGCAAAAGGGGTCAAATCTTAATGTCTTCAGTAAAAAGCAAGTATGTGGAAAATAACATTGATTCTTTTCCTTTGCTGAAAATGCTAAATAACGATAAATTCCACCAACCATGACTGAAAGCATCCCTACAGGTGTGTACCATAGAAACTGAATGGTCTGTACATAAAAGCGAGCATGCACACCAAAGTGTAAAGTCGTTGAAAATACAGTTTACTTCTTTTTTGTCCAGTTAGCTTGCCAGGTACACCTCCAGCCTCTCTGGATGTTCAAGAACGAGTGTTTCAGCAGTGGAACAAAGGCCATTTAGTCACTCACTCACTCACTCATTCAGGGACTGGAGGCATTTTTAGCCAGCCCTGCTCAGGTGGTCTGGCAAAAATGGGCAAAAAAAAATACACTAAAGTACAAGATGTGGCTGCACAAAGACAAAATTTCACTGTATGTTTGTCATTTCTTTGGGTTTCAAGCCAAAGAAGTAGTTGCCGAGAGAAATAATTGTAGAAGAACCACTGCGATTTCAAAGATTTAGCCATGCAAGCCAATAATGGAGTGAGCTGCAGCAAATGAGTATAATAAGGTACAATTTGACAGAGTGGACTTTGGTTTCACAGTGTGATCGACTGCCAAAGGGCCACTTTGGAGCGTCAGTTTACTGGTGAAGACACCAGACTGGAAAAATAATCGAGAATAGAGTGAATGCAGCTTTGACTGGTGTATTTTGGTTCCTGCCTGGTTCAGGGCAGTGAATAACACAAATCAGAATGGAGGAAAAGCCTTTTTAACCTGTTAAAATTCACTTACTAGCATTTATGTAATCGACAAAAACTGTCAACAGCATACAATCAAAAAATAAGATTTACTTTTACACATTATTTGAACCTTTTTTTGATTGTTTTTGTAATTTGTCAACCGTGTTTTTTCGTATAAAAGCCCTGAATATGATCAAGCACTGAGAGTTAATTGGGGCCAGTTGGTGGCCTCAATTAACCGGGTCAGAGTTCCCACTGCAGAGGATCAATTGATTGCTTTTGCTGGCCCACACAGCTCGCACCAGGGCCCTGCTGGGAGCCAGAGAAAACGCGGGGCTCTCTCTCTTCGTCTGCCAATGTCAAGCTCTGCGTCTTGTCCCCTGGTGTTGTTGCAGGCCACGCCGGTATTTGCGGTGCAATTTCTGAATCATTCCTCGGCTGAACTCCCGGAGGCCCCCTGTTTGTCCTCTGTGAACCTCTGGAAACGTACGCAGCCCCGCAACACGCTCTGGGTTCACCTTTTGCAGCGGTTTCCATGACTTTTATTACAACACAGATTTAGATGGACTTTCACATGTGCTAGATTTTGAGCAGTTTCACAGCGCATATGCCCGAGGTGGATGGTGATAAATCTGCAGGACAACAGGTGTGTGTTTAGTCCTCTGTGTATCCTGTAAATGACCCTGCTTCTTTCTCGTCTCTTCTCCCTCCAGGCCGGTGAAGAAGAAGCCCGAGCCGACCGATTTCAGCCTGATGAAACAGTCACAGAAACGCAAACTCCTGTAAGAGGCCTTTTTTCCCCTTTGGTTTCTCTTCACTCCTAATTAAAGGTGCCTGAAGGCGTCCAGTGAAGTCACAGCTGCCACATAGACACACATCTGTGATAGTGAATACAACCCCGACAATACACTCCCCTTGACAGTGTGTGTGTGACACCGCTGCAGTAGACTGTCAGCTTATTTAGTTTGAGATAAGCGACGGTGTGTGGGAGCTTTAGAGTCTCTTTAGTCCACTATATAGAGCGAACACAGCTCAGATGTGTTGTTAAAGGAAGATTCAACTGCGAAACACGTCAAGACTGTAGAATAGGGGTGTAAAACCAAACCGTTTAATGCACAACACACCCTACAAAGTGCAGTGTTACACACACGTCCACTGTATCAGAGACATCTAACAACACCGCTGATGAATTAATGAAGATGCTGAAAGGTTTTTTTTATACTTGATTTAAATAGTCTAAATTGACTTTTGTTTTTGAGGGAATATTTGTTGATGTCATTTTTTTTCCTCAAATCTCTAGATGAAAAAAAAATTTTATTTTTGACGGCAGTGGTAGTTTTTCCCTCCTTATCTACAAAACAAGCCAAACCCAAAAACCACAAAACAAACTGAACCATGGGTTTATCACACCGTTACACCGTTACTGTTGAAACACAGATGTCTTTTTTACCTCGCTATTGTGGTGATGTCTTGTTGTTTTCTAGTTAAATTTCCTCACACAACGTAATTCACAAGATTTCTTCACCCTCTTTGTATTAAATCATTACATGGTGCATTTTTTATTGTAATCAGTATATTGGGCTACACTGATGTAAGTCCTCAAAGCGATGAGGGTTGAAACTTCCCTTAAGCTGCAGTTTATTAAGTATTATAATACGTTACGGGACATAATTTTGCTTTGGTCAGAAAAAAAAGGTATCAACACAATCAACAGGAGAAATGCGGGCAACCTGAGCCGTAAACAGCAGACGGAGGGACATATTTGTTTTGGAAATGACTCGTTTTGCAAGGAATCTGATGCCGCTGTGATGAAGCCGGTTTGTGGCGGAAACTGCTGACAGGCAGCAGGATGCAAACTGGAAAAGACAAGTGACGGGGCCTTTATTAATACTGTCATTGCACTGTGTGTACATTAACTAACTTCACTCATGTCCTCATTTGATTAATATATCATGATGTATATGGTGAGACATCAGACAGTCTGAGTGTCTCTTATTATTAATTCATTTAAATTGTACATAATGGACGGTAAACCCACCTAAACTCAGTTTATCAGCCCTTTTGTTGGAATTGAGTTTACACTTCAGGCTGACATGATCAGAATACATTGAAATCATAAGTGGAAGCAAATTGGTTTAATTTATGTGAGGGTATTTGAGAAAGAACATGAATATGATTATCGCCAATTTGCTCATGCTGATGGTGGTTTAGCCTGTGAAAATGACCATTTAGAGGTCATGAATCATCCGCCTTTTTATTTAACCTTGCATGACTGGTCGTAATCATAAACCAGATTGTTCCAGTTCCACAGTTCGTTTTTACACTGCAAAAACACAAAATCTTACCAAGATTATTTGTCTTATTTCAAGTCAAAAATGTCTTATTACTAGTCAAAATATCTCATTACACTTAAAATAAGACATGATCACCTCAGAAGTAAATTGTTTTTAGACAATTTTGAATTTTCACTTGTTTCAAGTGAAAATTCACTTGAAACAAGTGAAAATTAGCTAGAAACAAGAATTTTGCCAATGAAACAAGCAAATTTTCACTTGTTTCAAGCAAATTTTCACTTGAAACAAGAGACAATTGTCTAAAAACAATTCACTTCTGAGGTGATCATGTCTTATTTTAAGTGTAATGAGACATTTTGACTAGTAATAAGACATTTTTGACTTGAAATAAGACAAATAATCTAAGATTTTGCATTTTTGCAGTGTATGTAGAGCCCTTTATCACAGTTTCAGTCTTGAAGGGTTTTACTGACCCACAATTCACAGAAAACTAAACGACACAACATGACCTAAACCCTCATTGCAGACGAAGAAAAAAAAAAACAAACACAAAACCCCAAAGGCCAAAAGGAGGCAAAAAAGCAGAAATCTTCAATTCAAATGTCTTTAATTGGAAGTAATTTGCAGATAAGTTTCAGTTTTATTGTGAAATGCTCACCACTGGAGACAAACAGTATTATTCTCTGACTTAATTTTGTTTGCAGGGAAACGGAGACCAGCCGGTTTAGCGACGCCGTAAAGAGCCTCGCCGCCAAGACGAATCCCCTGGCCGACATCGGCGAGCAGCTGAGGAAGAGGATGAGGCAGGAGGAAGAGCAGGACCCCAGCTAACACCGGCAGCAGGACTTAGTGAGACCGCGAGGCTCCTAGAGACTGAACCAAGCCCCGCTCCGTACTACTGTCCATGATTTGAACGGGGGAAACCTCCACCCGGTCCACTCTTGCTTTACAGGGACGGGACCCAGTAATTTGCACCCCTTTCACCCGTCTCAACCTGGCGGAGAGACGCACCGTTTGACGTGTGACGCTCCACGATCCCAGACCGCAGCATCATGGGAGAAAGGTGCAACGAGTGGCCGTGTAAAAACAGTAGATGTGGAAAGTGTGCTTGGGCTTTTCGTCTTTTTTTTTTTTTTTTTTTTTTGTAGTAAAAGCTTACAAATGCCGAGGAGGTCTATCACATGAGATATCCGAGGCAACATTAAATTGTGCTATATTCAGTTTTTTTTCTGCGTCTGATTTGTTTTTAATCGTCACAGTTTACATTTGCGATGGTTCACACTTACGTAACGCTCACATCACCATTTCTGCTCTTATGTAAGAAATCGCCATATTTCATTTCGCATTAGATAAAGGCAGTTTCAAATGCGAGGTCATCCCACCTTGTTATGATGCAGTAAAGTAGGATGAATGCCACTCAATTCTCAAAATAATAGAAATGCCTCAGGAGTTCAGGCCAAATCTTTTCCTCCATCATAACCCAAAATACAAGAGCATTTCACTCCATTGTTGTTTTTGTGCACAATTGACACCAAAATATTAGATTGAAGACAGACATGTAAAAGTGTTCTATTAACTCTCGGGGTTATTAGTCTTGGCATGAACCTCTTTCCTCAGGCTCGTCTCGAACATCAGTCAACAAAGTGGTGTGCCCTCCCCTTTCACACTGCCCCGTCTGCCTGTCAGCGGATTCACATTTGACGTATTAAAGTACCCATTTCGTGTGAGGAAATTCAACATTTCTTTTCTTGTTATTTTCCTGTTTGAACTGGAAAGTAGCGTCTGCAGGAAAGATTTACCTAGTAACTTTGCACCAAGAAGAAACAACCTAATACTTTAACAAATTATTGTATTTACATGAAAAAAATAGGTCCTCTGACTTGTTTGGACATAATCCACTCTGTTGGCATTTGTTTCTCTGCGAAAAGTGTTATTTTGGGAGATATTTAGGCATGATGGAGGTGAACGGAGAAATATGAATTTGACAGGAGTGTGTGATACCTTTTTCACAGCAGCCACTCTGACATGAAACTGCAGGTGAACTCAGGTGATACTGATGACATCAGTGAAGCTTCTGCTCCATGTCTGTGCAGCAGAGCCCCGCTGTTGTGTTGGCTCACTGGACGGACTCGGCTACACTTAAATGGATCTGAACCTTACTTAATGTCTTTAGCAACACCCTGTGCAGTTTGTCAGCCATGCAGGAAGACAGGAACCACCACCAGAGCTCATCCAGAGAGGAGAAGAACAGCTGGCCTGATGTTTGTGGATGGAAAGAGCTTGTGCCCTGGTGTCGGGTGAGCCCTCCATGTTCACCATCGAGATCAGGATAAATGTAAAATGTTAGGTTGTGGTGCTGGGCCTTTTTGGTTTAGGGAATACTATGTTACTGGTCGTTCCCTAGATGAATATAATGAGTAGGGTTTAGCTACAGTCAACTCAACTTTATAGAGCACCTTTCATACAAACATGCAGGCCACAGCGCTTCACATTGCAAGATTAAAAGAACAAAGACAAAAAAAACAAGTCATTAAAATAATAAAATAAAGACAGTAAATGGGAAGACTGGTGATTGAACTGAAAAACTATGGCTATAACATTACTCCAAAATACAAGCCAGATTGAAAAGACAGGTCTTTAGTTCCCTTTTAAAAATACCAAGCGAGCTTGCCATTCTGATATCCGGGGGGGTGTTCCTCAGTTTAGGGGTATAAAAACTCCAGGAAGCCTCACATGGACTTTTATGGGACACATAAGGAACATTTAAGCTGGCTTGAACATTAAAAAATGAAAAAAAAAAAATCTGATATATGAAGGAGCGAGGTAATTTGAAGCTTTATAGGAGCTTTAAAATAAATTCTACAAGATACAGCTTTCAAGAGTTCAGTGGTAAAACCAAACCTCAAGAAATCCAATCTAGATCACTGAAAGCGAAATAATTACAGACCCAATATTTGTCTTTAATCAACTGCTTGTTCGTTTAACCAACAAGGGCATTTCAGAAAGGCTCCAGTCTGGTTCCCGAGCAAACCACAGCACTGAGACATGCAGCAGGTAAGTCTGATTTAATTTAAACAGTCCTCCTCTGCGCTTTTTCACAGCACAGCATATCCTTACGTCCCTCTTGGGTGGAGCTAAGACAGGAGAAAGAACAGAGGATGATCACACTGAGAAATGATGAAGGAGTGTATCCGCATCTGTGTGTCATACACTGCACGTTAGACAGAAGTTGTCTTCAACCCCCGGTCCCTGCTATGATTAGATTTGAGGTAAGAAAAACCTAATCAATAGAAGATTCAGTGCTGGCTGGGCCCATTAGGACTCATTAATAATGAATACAGGGGGAAGAGTGCAGTGTCAAATTAAGAGTAATTAGAGCTTGTTGGCTGCCTTCTATATATACAGTATGTATAGACAAGTCAAAGCATTGCTTTGCTGCAGCCAGTGTTGGCTTCACTTACATGCCGTGTAAAAGTCAGATGAGCAAATAGCTGCAGCATGTAAAGTGGAGGTAGAAAATAAGATCTGGTTTTACTTCCATGACAGACTGAGGCTAAGCTGTCTGTCTGTCAGCACAGGCCGGGGACATTCATTCATTCATTTTTGTTTTTTGTTTTTTTTAACGATTTGGATGTTAAGTGATACGCTGCGCCTTATGAATGTCCCACATTCCTGCGCTGGCGTTCGAGTCCAGTCAGACTTGACAGAGACACTCAGGCTCGTCTCCGGCTGATCCTCGGTGACAGCCGAGGATGAGGAGGCTCAGCGACCCAGAGTAAACACAGGAGATGGGGGAGGAAGGGGATTAAAGGGCCGTGCTGTAACAAGTCTCCAGACAGGCAGAGGAACTCGTCCAACTCACGCTGAAACTGGGAATCGAGACAAAAACTCCTGCACATGAAATAGATAACACTTGAGGCTGCACCTACGTTAAGTCAGTGGTTCAGTGTTTACCTGTGGCATGGAGAGAGAAAGAGAAGAAGATGATCACTCATATTTCATACTTAATTTACACCTTTCCAGTCATGCAACACTTTCTGTCTAACGAAGGCTATAACGGGTGATCAAATATGTTCATGTTGTTTTATTTTGAGGTATGATGTCCCTATTTTGAGATTTCCTACGTTTATAGATTTTCAACTCAGAACACAGCGGTACGACATTATCCTTGTGATTACAGTGTGATGTCAGAGAAAAATGGCCTTCGTGTTAATAAGATTGCACTTTATATGACAACCCGCCTGCACCTTAGAGCCAAAACCCTCAGTTATGATTTGATGACGACCAAACTACAATTGTGTGGCAAAGTAAGGGCTTGATTTGTGTCTAAAGCTCTAAAAGTAGGCAAACTAGACTGAATAATGCACATATACAACATGACCAGTTTATTTAAGGCATGTCAAGGTATACAAAACATACAAATCATGTTTTCCTGTAGTTTGTATGTTTGGTCACACAGCTGTTTGGGCTGGGTTTCTATTGATGAAGATACAAAGATATAAGACTTCCTATCTGAGGAGATTTTTGTTGTTGAGCATAATTTTGTCCATCTAAATGTGAGTGTCGATATATTACAGCACTGTTTAGTTGTTAATATTTTCCAGGATAACCTTACGATGGTGCGTTTGAGAGCTTATCAACAGTCAGGTAAAAGTAATTTGAAAATCTGCCTAACAGGCTATAACGGGTGATCAAATATGTTAGTCATAGCTGCAGCCATGTCTGCAGAACAAGGAGAGAAAATCAAGGAGAGAAAAGTGTATCTTCATAAATCAATGATCACAACATTGAAAAACAAAAATCATCTCTGTTTGAAGTTAGAATTAGGTGTGAGGGCTAACTGTAGGTGTAATATTGGGGTTAAGGCAAAGCTTAGGTTGATAGACAAGTTTATAGCTTATCCAGAAAGTGTTGAAACAGTCCAATGCGGGTCCCCTTTAATCCCCCCACATGATGTGGAGAATGGTTTGTGGGTAAATCACTATGAATTGTAGTCCAAACTTTGAAAACCAACAGTACGCTCCTTTTTAACAGGACAGTGTGGTGACTCGTTGCATTCCTGTTATTTTTTCCATGTCCTGTGATTAAAGAGATCCTTTTTTTCCTGCCAAATCTTTCACTTTTCTCATTAGACATGACTTTAATTAACTCTAAATTCCCTCCTATGAGGAGATGATAAATGTGGTGAGTGTCTTTTGTTGATTTGTCAGTGATCTGTGCACTTGACAGAAATGGCTGCTGACCGTCTGCCTCTGGGATCTGCTTCTGTTTCTCAGCCATGAGTCACTCACATCTGCTGCTGCAGGAGAGGCAAGATGATGTGATCCACTGTGCAGTCATCTCATACACGCAACACAGGAGTCTGTGAGGAAAACAAAAATTACTTTGAATAGTTTTACTTTTTCAAAAAAACTAAAATTGGTCAATAAGTAATATTACTGAAATATTTTTAAAAATGTGAAGAGTTATTTTCCACCAATTACCTCTGTAATACTGATGAACTAAATAAAATAAATATTGCAAAAAAAATTTAAATTGAATTAAATATAAAATTTAAAAAATTCACATTTTATTAAAATATTTTTAAATATAAAGAATTCATTTCAACTAATCGGTCTTTAATATTGATCACCAAAATGAAGCAAAAAATTTATTAGAATTGCTCAGTAAGTAATATTATTAATTTAAAAAAAATATATATGAAGAATTCATTTCCACCAATTATCCCTCTAATATTGATTGATTCATTAATTTAAGGAAAAATTGCAGAAAAAAATCAGTTACATCAAAAATAAAAATATACAAACATTTCATTTCTTGATCAACATGAATTATTAATAAATAATATTATTAAAATATTTGTAAAAAAAAACAACAACACAATTACTTCACACTAATTACTCTTTAATATTGATTACCAATAGGAAGCAAAAATTGCAAATAAAATTAATTAAATATTAAAAAAGAAAATAAGACAGATATTCAATTTGGTGATTTAATAAGTAAAAATAAATATTACTATGATAGTTCATGGTAAGTAAGGGTTTACTTTCTGCCAAAACCCATAAAGCTGTTCATTCTTTTTGTTTTCAGATGGATTTTTTTTTTTTTTTTTGGTCTTCCTGTTCATTGTCAACACACATCCTCGCTCACACATTTACACCACAAACACACACATCTGACACCTTACAGCACAGTCAAATTATTTTAGGACATATGCATGACTGGTATCTTTTAAATTAACATTTTTTAAAATTCTCACATCCCCCCTAAAGTACTCAAACATACCCCTAGGGGCACTCATACCCCGTTTGAGAGCCACCACTGTAATTAGAGGTGATATTAAACCTGTTTGTGCAGTAAAAAGGCAAAGACCTTGTTATGTTTCTGTGCCCGCTGTTGGCCACAGAAACATAACAAGGTTTTTTTTTTTTTACTTTGTCAGGCCAGCAGAGCGTGGCTGGGCGGCGGCAGGCACACAGGAGAGACTGAAACGAGAGACGAGAGCGCAGAGAGAAGTCCTCCTCTGCATGCTGAGCGCGGGCTGGTGATTAAGCAGATGTAACTTTGCCGCAGGGCTTCCTCTCTCGCCTGGCTGCCTCCTTTAAAACACAGTGTGAATGAGTCACGGTGCACTGGGATTGACCTGAACCATGTATGTTTTCACGTTAAAGGGAAAGTTCACACAAAAAAAAAAAAACAAGATTAAAGGTACCGTACTGGTCGGTTTTATTATTTCGTGGACAAATCTGAGTTTAGTTAAAGACTATTTATTGAATGAATTTGAAGAATTGGTGCTCACAAGGCAGTGACATCAGCCCGTCTGCAGCATTCAAACTCTCTCTTTTGAAACAAAGTGGCCTGAATAGGTGGATTTCAATAACCTTGTCATTTTCAGTGATTTAAATCGCTGCTGATGTGCTTACTAAAGGACTGGTTATTGGTTAGTGGGTGAATTTTGAGGCAAGTGGACCCAAATGCACACACTGGGCACAAAACTGAGATTTCCTTGAAGGAAAAGGAGGCAGGGACGCAGGCAGCCAAGCACAAGTTGAACAAAAGGTGACGCCAAACTGCAGTTAAACTAACAATCAACCAAACTAGTCGGGGGATCAGAAACAGGCGAGCATGGACACCAAAATAAATATTGGACCCATTTTTTCACAAGAACTGGATGTTCTGACACTGAAATGACATTTTTCAGACACAAATCAGGAGAAAATTAACCTAATTAGACACCTGTCTCTGTCTCAGCAACACTCAGTATTACTCAGCATTATTTAGTTAATGATACTATTAATATTTTATTTAACGGTTTTTGGAGGGGAAAATCGAATATTATTACGGCTATGAACTTGTACTGGGTTGATATCGAATATTAAGTGAGCAGATGAATGAGCGACTAAATAAGGCACAAATATTAAATTTGTATTGCATCTACCCTAATTGCTATTTGATGACTTATTAACTATATTCCCTCACAACACCTCTGTGTGTGTGTCCTACCTTTAAGAAGTGCTGATCTAAGTTTACATCAAATTGAGGAAGAGGATGTATCTTTTGAGGAAAAGCCTGTATCATGTCATGGTGTGTCGGGTTGAATCAAAAGAATCATAACCTGAGTTTGGATTTCCATCATAAAGACTGATGTTTAGCCTAAAAATGTGTTAAAACACGTTCACGCTGATTGGCCCTCCACTACTGCCCCATACAGTCGATGGTACAGTGCATTTTTTCCATTCATCTTTCCTTGTGTTCACATTTGTTTTGAATAAAGCCATGAAACAAAAACTGAATATTAAAGAAAAACAAAAAACAAAACAAAAAAAAAACAATGTCCGGCTTTGACCTTGAAATAAAATCAGGTCTGTGGTCACTGAGAGGCTGTTAGACATTTGCAGAGGCACATGAGGATGTTGCAACCCTTTCTTTCTTTCTTTTTTTCATTTTTTTTAATTCATGCCCAAAACCCTCTTCTCAGCACCGCATGTAATCCCCGCATCTAAATACAGCCGGAGCCCTCAGTTTCCTAAATGATGTTTATGCGGAATGCCTGAACTATTAAATTGTAATGAGTTTCCTCAAAGCCTAAATTTATGGTTCCAGAGAAAGGGCAGGAATGTTAATAACTGGTAGTAATTCCAGATGTCGTGTCGGGATGCGGAGTCCGTGTTCTGGTTCACAGATTTCACGGATTGTATGAACCATGAGGGTTAGGAAACTGTCATCACATTTGTCTTTTTGTTTTTTTTTTCCTTTATTGTATAGGCAAATTCAATCAAATGCTGTTGTCTTGATGTAACATGAAAAGTACATTAAATTTTAAAATTTCCTGTGGGGAAATGGGGTCATTGATGCAGCAAGTAATAGGAAACAGTAAAGCCAAACAGGATATAAATAGACTGATGGCAAATGGGGGGAATAACATAAAGAGCCATTTCGACACTAATTATCATACATATGAATAAGAGCTATTAAGAAATGTATTTATAGAGGGAAAACTTGGATGGTGTAGCACTATGCAAGCTAATATCAGGAGAAATGCATGCAAATATAGCCAAAATATGAACTATTTGTAGTACAAATTGAGTGCAAAATGATGCCATAACTAGAGTTATAAGTAATGTATGACGAGAAGACTGAAATTGAGGTCAAAAGGTGAAATTGCAGGAGATATACAGCCAGGGTGTGTTAAATGACCTTTTATGTTCATCTGTACAATTAATAGGAGAGTAATAGGAGAATAAGAGACAATATTGAGGGAATTCTGCTATTCAGGGAATGATCATATGGAACATTTTAGAGTAGTCTATAATGTGTTTTTTTGTTTTGTTTTGTTTTGTTTTTTTTTTAAACCAGTGATACACATGGCTCATAAAAACAATTTTCTGACAATATTAAGGAACGTGTGTCCAATCACGGTGCCTGTCGCTGCATCATGCGCCAATCTGGCCTCATTTTCCTGCGCCCACCTCTTTCCTCCTGTCCAATAAAAGGCCGCTCTCGGAGCAGCCAGGAAAGACCTTGCCAGGGTGATATTGCCCAGTGATTTGTGCTCACCCCCCTCCCTCCCTCCCTCACCCAGCATAGTGTAGGCTCTCTACCCACCACCATTGTGTTATTCCAAGCCGTCCATTGGGCACAGCGCAGCTTTACGCATTTTCTCCGCTGCAGCATCACCTGCACCAGACCGGCTGTCCTGCTGCTGGAGAGGCTTCAGCTCCGACCTGTGACTGAAAGCACCTTTTGCACACAAGCTCACCGTGAGTACAGTGTTTGGCTATAATATTTTTGTGTGCGTGTGTGAGCTTGAATGCATATAGACCCAGAGCTCCACTGGAGAGAAATACGTGCCGAACCCCGTTAGGAAATCTGGCAGTTAAAGCTTGGCTTGCTTGTATCCAACACGACTTGCCTCTCAAAACATAAGTCAAGATGTTTTATAAATTAATACGGGACACTGATCAATCCGGCTTACACATGAGCCACAAAGCACCGTTTGTTTTCATAACATTTCAACTTGTAGTACAGGCTTACGCTACTCGCTGTTGCCCACTACTGTGCGTTGTGGTGGGAGAGCGCTGTTGGGGAACACGGGTGAGAGAGAGTGTACAAGTTACAATTTTATTGAACCAAGAGCTGCTGGATGGATTGTCTGGATGCCGAATTGAAGGCTGGATTCTAACCAGTCAGAGGACGTCTTGAAACATGTTTGTAAATGTATGCGTATTTCCAGTAATCACGGAAACTTTATGTTGACAAAATGTTGAGGGGATTTGGTGGTATGTTCTCCTCACGAGAAGCTTCACTGAAGCGTGCGTGACACTCGTGAACCACGACTCGCCAAGAAGTACTATGTGTTTTAGCGGTACAGTGGCATGTTTTAGGACTCCAATACACATTTTATCCTTACTTAAATGAACTGAAGTCCCTCACGACGCTACAGACCAGATAACGGGACCTTCAGACTTGGATCTACCATAATGTCATCAAGATGTCAGACCCGGGTAGCCCCGCAAGTGATGGTCTATCTTCTGTGGAGGATGCCGAACTCCCATTAAAAAAAATGTCTATTTGGTGTTGCTTTTCATATCAAAGAAAGCATGTCGCTTGCTGAGCACGATTTGACACTTTAATAAATATATTGTACCCGCACATAAATTCGGCATACATAAGACCCATCAAGCAGCGCTATTTTTCAGTAAAATCTCACATTTTCAGCGGTGGCTCACGGGGCTCGCTGCCGCCCACGATGTATATTTTGGAGGAAGAAATGACACGCGAGCCGGTTATGGAAGTTGTCATTTTATTTAAGCTGTTGCTGCTTTGTGAATGGGAGTCATGCCGAACCGGAGAGAGGATCCCACTGATTCTTTAAAGCTCTTATTTGAGTTTTTACGAGCTATACATTTTTGCCAATAAGCATGGAAGGATTCAATTACCAAATGTATGAACGCAGATCGCCGTTAAATTCTGTCTGTTGGAGAGAATCGGGACTAGTTTTGTTTTGTTAATCTGACAAATCCATTATAAGCAATTTTAGCTATGAAACAATCACTTTGCGTTTCCAATGACATCAGCTGTCAAAGGTTTCCTTAAAAGTTTGGTTATTACAAGACCTGATTCTCTGTTTTTCTGGCTTTATGGAAGAGAGGTTGCAACCTACATGTCCACAGCCTAATGACTATTATGAATCAATAATTAAACAATAGAGCCAACATCTAAATATGATGTGAACACAGTGAAAATGATCAACTGCACAAGTCTCAAAATCAGATATTTCTGATTTGATGATGATTATCGCCTGTTCACGGGAGGAAAATGTGTGTTTTGTCATTTTCATTTTGGTAGGCTCCAACAAAGCATCCAACACTGTTTGTGTGAGTTTGGGACTGAGAAATGGGGGTTTCATTTCTTTTGTGCAGTCAAGTCATTTGAAAAGTCATTAGGCCTAATGCAATTCAATACAAACAGATGTCCCATGATTTGAAAAAAAAAAAAAAAATTACATTGATCCATTTGATTTGCAAAGAAATTCCAATCATTTTAACCTAGGGGAGAAAAAACACAACCAGCACAGTCCACAAATTGCAATAATTAGACATTGAATTCTCTGGAAACATGCATTAATTAATAATTATGCCTGACACATTGATAAACTGTTCTGGTACCAAGAACAATTTATCATCACTCGCCATTCCCTCATGAGAGGAACTGCATCAGAATGCTTATTTGGCAGATTTGTTTGTGCTGCAGTCACTTTTAGCCCGTGCCTGGCTCGGCTCAACTTGCCCACAGGCGTTTTGCTCTTGTCCTCCACTTAGCCTACATGCACCGAAATAGAACTGAAAAGGCAGATGACATAATGCATGTTCACTTGCATGCGTGTTGTTTCAACATCATTTTTTTTTTTTTTTTTTTTTTTTGCGTGACTCAGTCAGTGGCCATGGTTACAGAGACATGACTCGTCCCTCGGTGTTCACGTAAGTCCAAAGTTAGTGCCAGGGCTCAGACTTTGAAGGTAACAGTCAAATGAGAACATGCAGACAAGTGGATCTGCTTTAAGGGGAAAAAAATGAGAGGAATTGCATTTCTGCCAACCTCTAATCCCGTCCTTACAGAGGGAAGCTGTGACATTTTGGACTTAGTTTTTTTCCATTAAGCTGTTCTAACACTGAAACAAAAATCCTTCAAAGGCTATATCTGTATAAATCTATATCCTGGCAAAAAAAAAAAAAAAAAATGATAATAAAATACAATATAAAACAAATTCCCTGCTTATGAATCTTCTTCTGAATAGCCTGTGTTGTGCTTCTTCTCCTTGAAATAAATCCTGGCCCGAGTGGTGGGGTGCTGTGAGGCGACGGACTGGGGGATTAGCCTGGGACACTGGGTGGTCGGGGTTTTGGGGGATTGGAGAATAACCTTTCAAACAACTAATGTGTCTCCAGATTAGGGATTGACCAATCCCAAGGCAGTGGGCGGGGTGGGGTTTCCGATAATGTGGTGCTGCCTTTGCTTACTCGCCTTTGAGGACAGAAAGGTTACTGCACCATGTTCATTTGAGTTTTACTGCATTGAGATGGTGGCATGTGGACACAGATCAGTCCAGCATCACTGATCTGACATGTGATTCTGAATATATTTTCTTTTTTTTTTTTTAAATGTTCATTATTTTTTGTGCAAATTTTTCTTGTTTTTTTTCCTCCAAAATTTTCTGGTAATTTTCTTGTTTTTTTTTTTTTTTTTTATTATTATTATTATTTCATTTTATTTTACATTTTTTTATACTAATATAATAATGTTAATTAAACAATTCAAAGTAAAGTTTGTATTGCCGGTGCTTACACTGGAAGTTTTGACACTGCATTTTTCAAATTCACTACAAATGAATATCAGGCGTAAATTATCGGTCATCGGTGTCCATGATTACTAATAATCAATATTGCCCCTTTAATAATCCTCACTGGTCGATCACTGCTGTTAACCAGAGTGCAGTGGGTCTCTTTCACCTCGCTGTGCGTTCAGGTTCATGTGCAGTGATGGAGAGACAACGTGGATGGCATTTTCTGATGTCAAACGTCAAATCAAGGCGTGTGCTCTTGTGTTTTTTTTGTTTTTTTGGGATCAAAGCGGGAGAGACTGAGTCAGGGCTTGGATCGATCTGGAACGTCGACGTGATGATGACCTTGCAGTAACGGCGTGTCAGTGGGGGGCGGCGGCGGTGAGGGTGACATTTTTCCTCGTCAGCTTCGTGGCTGTCAGAGTGTGAGACCTGCAGTGAACCCTGGCTCACCTGAACACTCCTGAACATGTCATTAGTCTCACTCTGAATGGTTTTAGTGTCCCATTAAAGTGTAAACGCTTTTCCAGATGCTTTTCCAACCGGACAGGAACAAAATGCTGAGGGAAACACTTCACTTTCTCTATTGTGTTGTTGGTAAGCAGGAAAATATGGCATCATGGCAGCAAAACATATAAACAATATAACACTATATAAGTTCCCTTTAGAGGGTAGATGATTGGTTTGGTTTGTATACTAATGAGGAAAAAACAACTTTCTGGAAACTACTGAATGTCTTTAATACTTTAAAATATGGAGTTCATGCTAATACAACCAGCGTGCTGTGTGAAAATAAGAATTATTTGCTAATTAATAAACCACCTTCGTTATGCCCATCTCAGAATATCACCTAATTATGGCAGGACTCTGAGTGGCTCAAGTGTGTTGTGTTTCTACTTTTTTTTTTTTTTTTTTTTTTTTTTTTTTAAATGAAAATGGTTACTTTGATTTATTTATTTTTATTTATTCAATTTTTAACTGTTACTAGCAATGTGTTTGTTGTGCACATTATTAATGCCAGAGGATTTATTTTAGGGATGCACTAAAACCCAGTGTACTGAGTGTACCTGCAAATCTACAGAGAAAAATTGCAGTAGAAATAACTGAGTTTTTTTTTTTTTTTTTTTAAGTAAAAAAGAATGGAATACAAGATATAAATCTCAGGGATAGTGGTGCAAAATAATAATAATAAAACAACTTATGTGTGGCATTATGACATTGGCAGAATCTGGGGATGAAAGTGCATGAGTATGTGTTTAAAGCATTATTTTTTTTTAAGAGATTTTTGGGGTCTTCTCTGCCTTGTTAGACGGTGACAGTGGACAGAAACAGGGCAGAGAGGGGATGACGTGCAGCAAAGAGTGCAGGCTGCAGCCGAAGTGCCCTGAAAAGTGTGATTTGTATCTTCACTAGTGCATGCAGCCTTGTCCCATTATCTCAGAGCCTTGTTGTGCCGGGTGACCAGCGTCCTGTCCCCCTGTCCTCCTGTCCTCGTCCCCAGTCGGAGGAGCGGCGCTGCCTTTGACCCAAACTGGCAACTTTGTGACTTTCTCAGCCGCCTCTGAACTTGAGCCGAGATGAGAAAGCACACCTCGTTCATCTTTCTGACAGCCTCGTCCCGGGGCGACCTCGGGGACGAGAGGGAAGTGCCCTCGTCTCAGAGAAAGGTGACAGTGTGACGGAGGACAAAAAGCTGCACGGCGGGTAGATCTGCCCGCTGCGGTCCTCGACGGTTTGCGGCAGGATCGCGGTTCGATCGCAGAGCTGAACGTGGTCAAGGACGTGGCACCACCTGATGTGACAAAGAAAGAGCCATTAAAAGACCATATCAGTGATTTTGAGTGTTTGGCCCATTTACAACAATTTTACATGACAACAAACCATTTTACAAATCATGTTCTGCTTCTGCGGCGAACAAAGTCCTCAACATTCATAAACCACGTGACTGATAATTGGCTGTGGAAAGCAAAACGGGTCCCCGGGGACTATTTTCCCTGGCGGAGGGAGCATTTCAGTCCTTACAGTTTCATCAAAAAGTCCTGAAAACCCAACAGTGCTGCTGCTTTTAGGAAAACTAATGTGGAGGACTTTATTCTGGTGATGAAGTCCTGGTGTGAAGAAAGTTTGAAGTTCATTTTCATATCATAGTGGAATGAATGCAAACCAACACCTGGATAAAAGGGAGGTAAAATTATACAGCAGCTTTAAAATACGACTGCTTGCTTCGGGAAAAGATGAACAGAAACGTGATGTAGATATTACACCGACTGTTCAAAATCACTGGATTTGTCCTTTAAGTTGTG
This sequence comes from Myripristis murdjan, assembly GCF_902150065.1. NCBI lineage: Eukaryota > Metazoa > Chordata > Actinopteri > Holocentriformes > Holocentridae > Myripristis > Myripristis murdjan. The sequence continues at coordinate 15,708,142 of NC_043981.1, forward strand.
AAAGAGTCCGTCTGAAGGCAAAAGTCGTGATTGTGTTTCCTCTCCGGTCATGAAGCTGCAGCACCAGCAGTCCAGACCTCATTAGCTTCTTAATCATGAAGATACAGAGCGAGTAGAGCCCTCTCCGTTTTTCTTTTCTTTCTTTTTTTTTTTTTTCGAGTCAATCACCAAGGCTAATATTAGATCTGCTTAGCGAGTCTGAGGGAAAGCTGGGGTGAAACAGGGAGCAGAATGCTGATCTCTCGCCGGCGGCGCGCTGGATGGGTTTTAATTGTGGAGAAAGTGGGAACGCATTGTGTGTTTCGCAGATACTTCAAAGCCGTTTCCATTGGCTGCAATTAAATTTCTAATAGCACTCTGAGCAAGAGGTGAGGAGATATCAGACAGCTCAATAATAACAATTATAGAAGCAGAGGTGGGGAAAAAAAGAAATATAGTGCAAAATGAATAGAAACACTCAGGCTGGGATAGTTTTAGTGGCAGTTTCTTGTTTATTGTACGCTGAATATTCATATTTGTAAGACTTAATTTTTAATGTTTTTTAGAGAAGGCGACAAAGCAGTTCCTCACGACTTCTGCAGATTTCTAGTTTCTGATTGTTGCACCAACCTGAAGACAAAGTGGGGACAGGAATCACAGACAGAGAGCTGATGTTCAGGTTTAATGGAGGTTTGAATGAAAACCGGGACTTAATTTCTTCTGTTTCAAGGTCATCGTGGACTCTCTGTTAGAAACACATGCTCTGGTCTCTCTTACATGACAATTCGTTCTGATTCCAGTCATGCAAATCAGAAAAGTTTGACATATTTCCGGGGGAGCGTTTTTCAGATTTACCCAAACAACCACAGGTCAACCACAGGAGGCCGGGAACTGAACTGGAAAGGAGGAAAGGAAACGTTATTGTGACCAAAAGTATGTTCTCGCGGTTTAAAAAAAAAAAAAAAAAAAATCCAAAGTTTTTCAGCGTCTGAGCCGTGTCGAGCTGCTCTTTAACTTCTAATACACATGAGCGGATTCTTTTACACACGTTTGTGGTCGTGTTATTTCCCTTTTCTCTCCGCCAAGTTTGAAATATTGTCAGTGCCGTGCAGCCCGACCAGGAGAGACCTTACCGATGCTCACAGGAGAAGATGAGCCACTTTGACCACCACCTCCCACATATCTGCTGAGTCAGCACCGAGTTAATCTGAACTTCACATCCAAACCAGGATGACAGAATTAGGCCTGAAGTTGGTACCTCTGACACTGGGTTTAATCATCAGTTTGCCAAAATGACCCGATTGTGGTGTTTGTGGTGCAACATTTAAAAAAAAAAAGCTCTGATTGGCCTTTTATTGTGATTATTAGTGGGATATATTAGTGCGATCACAGTGCCTGAGTCTCCGTTCCCCCTCTCTCCAATGTTGCCACGCAGCCTTTTGTGTCAATATTCTGGTTTTCGCCTCGTTTTTGCTGCCTCAGTCCCCGAGACGCTGATGCAAGTTTTCCCTGAATCCCAGCTCGAGTCAGCGCTATTCCTTTGCCTTTCCCGTCTCTCTGTTCTTCTTTTTTTCTTGACTTTTTTCTTTTTGTGTGTGTGTGTGTGTGTGTGTGTGTGTGTGTGTGTGTGTGTGTGCATGAGGTCACGCCCGGCCTCTCCAGCGTCGTGTCGCGCTGCTGTTGAGCTCGCTTTTAATATTTCATAAGTCATCGCTTTGATGAAGCACAGGGAGCACCGGCCCTCATTAATGGGAGTCGGACTGTCAGCGCTTAGATGTCTAGATGCTGAATCATTTATCACACACAGTGGTGTTTAGTTTTTTTTTTTTTTTTTGTTCCCCCTCATTGGCTTCACCTTATCTACCGCTCGCTCTCGTAAGCATTCAGAGGCTCACAGGTCGACACACCAAGTCATCGAGTCAAAGGCGTCGCGTTGCATCCAGCTGCATTAAAAGGCAGCAGAGACACGAAGACGCTTTTCTTCCCCTCCTAAGTGATACTCACTGCGAGGACAACAACAAACAAACAAGCCTCACCTCCGGGTGCAGGTGCACATGCTGACCTGCTGGTGTTTTTGGCTCGAAATTAAAGGAGCATGCCAGTGATTTTGATTTGGAATTAACCTTTTTTTTTTTTTAGCTGCCTTATAATGTTCTGCCTCTGCGGCGAATAAAGTCATCAAAATTCAGAAACCACACAATTCATAAATGGCTGTGGAGAGCAAACGTTTCACTCCAGGGGACTATTTTCCCTGGCGGAGGAGGTCGTGTTTCACCTCTGCCCCAATTTTAAAGTCTTCAAAACCCAACGGTGCTGCTGCTTTTAGGAAAACTAATGTGGAGGACTTTATTATGGTGATGGAAAACTGGTGTGAGGGAAGATTGAAAGTTCATTTTCATAGCATAGTGGAATGAACGGAAACCAACAGCTGGAGAAAAGGGAGGAATAATGATCTGCCAGTTTTAAAATATCACTTTTTGCTTTTGGGAGAAGATTAGCAGAAACCTGAAGTTTATGCGCTAAACCATCAGCCATTTCTGGTTACTTTTTTTTGGAAGTGTCTGTGATTTTATTATCGCTCTGGCTACAACAACGTCAAAAGACACGCGCGCACACAAAGATGAATAGTTTCAGCACATGTTAGGTCTGGATCAGAAGCCACATGCACAAACCGAACCGAAACATTGTCTAGTAAACTTTTAACAAGGCAGTCAGGGAGGGTTTTATAGGTCTGTTGTACAAAATTACCATCATGTACAGTCAGTTCAGTCCGGCCTGTGCTCTGGTTGAAGTGTCAAACAGAGTTGGAATATGTTTGGATCAGCTGCTGGCCACTGACTCAACCCTTCTCTGGCCAGCTGCTGAGATTTCTGCCTCACAAAAGTCACTCTGCAGCCCCAGACTCTGTTTGGGAGCAAAGTTTGTCGTCTTCGGGCTCAAGCTGGTATTGGCCCGTGGGATCTGCTCACTCACATTAGTCTGTGTTTCAGGGTAAAGTTTTAGTTTCTCTTGATGGTACAAAAGTTGTTTCAGAAGTTTTTCCTCTCTTAAAGTGATAAAACTCTGGATCAAACACCACATCCTTGCTATTTTTGGCATGAAAATGATCAAATTTAAAGATATTGAAACACCGGCTATCCAAAAATATCTTCGTTGGCCTTTAAAAACCCATATAGGTTAAACCCTCATCCTTTTTCTTAATCCATTGTATTTGTTGCCATGTTGATGGGAAGGCTCATTCACGCATAAAATGACATTTATAACGCATAAACCTGTTTCTGTGCACTGCATTACATGTCATTTCTGCCACTGATTTTGAGGAGCATCCCAGTGATTTTAAAACTGCGATATCATTTCTCCTCCCTTTTCTCCAGCCGTTGGTTTCCATTCCTTCCTCTACGCTATGAAAATGAACTTTCAGAGACTTCAGACTTTCCTCACACCAGTTTTCCATCACTGTAATAAAGTCCTCCACATCAGTTTTCCTAAAAGCAGCAGCACTGTTGGGTTTTCAAGACTTTCTGATATTGGGGCACAATAAAAGCGCTTCCTCCGCCAGGTAAAATAGTCCCAGGGGAAACTTTCCACAGCCAGTAGTTGTGTGGTTTATGAATGTTGAAGATGGGGTGAAATATTTCGTACCCCAATATGCTTTGAAAAATGCTTTGCTGCCATGTAAAATGTGCAAAACATTCAAAATCACCTGTGTGGTCCTTTAATTTTCTAATCTGAAGTGATCGAGGCCGTCGTTTCCCTGCTGTCGGATGTTTTTTATATTTTTCTGAGACGAGGTCCACAGATTGGACAACTGGCTTGGTAGATATTCTTTTTTTTGTTTAATGAGCTCTGGCAGTTCACACTCTCATCCTTGAGCATCTAATTAGTTGGTGCATCTCGGGAAAGAGACAGGAGACGGACGAGCGCCGCGTCATCGCCGCAAAACGCGATAATCCTGATTGCTGTGGGATCGCCGTCGCGTCTCAGAGGTTCGGTAAACACTTGGGTCTCGTATCAACATCTTGACATTTTCAGCTGCAGCAGGCTGTCAAAATAAAATGGCAAAATGCTCAACTCGTTCTCCAACACAGCAGTAAAATCACCTTTTCCAGTCGTGAGTACTAACTACTGAGCTTGTACTTATCTTATCCATTAGCCTCATCATTTTTAATTATATAAAAATTATAAAAATCAAGAAATATGATGTTTTTTTTGTTTTTTTTTTTTGCAGTGGGGGATAACTAACCTTTTGTTTTTTGTTTTGTTTTGTTTTTAAAGCAATGATCCATTGTTCACCATGCAGTCTTTCCAATATCAGAAGTCGATGGGTCGTATCTAATCCAGTCAGACGGGGTAAAATATAGTCCCGGTCTCCATGGTAACAGCACGACGTTGCTCTTGTGTTTTGAAAATCTATTTTTGGTGCTTTATCCCATGAATACATGGACCTTTGTAACCTGAATAAGTTGCATCAGTCTGGCACTCATGAAACGTATTTTTTTTCTAAATCTTGAAAAAAAAAATTTTTTTGCAAAAAACAAGCTTCAGGAGTCTCGCCTTTCCAGTGGCGTTAATTTGGGCGAGAGTTTATTCTAGCTGACTGGATTTAGTTTTTGAAGTCGTCGTATTCGGCCAAAAGTCTCCCAGCTGTTGAAGACGGGACCGTGAAACGAGAAGCAGAGCGCTCACCGGGGGATGTGGGACAAATCCACAAACTGGCTCTGGAAGCGTTCAGGCGTTTTGGCAGGCCGGCTCGCCTTCCCTGGCTCGGTGCGTTACATAGGGATTGAGAGTTTTGCTGGAATGTGCTTTGAGGTCGGCGCTTGTTGCTCGAGACACAGTGAGCCGAAGGTGCTTGTTTGAGTCTCTCTCTCTCTCTTTTTTTTTTTTTTTTTTTTATAGGATGTAACCTAGTTTTTCTGTCATTAATCCACGATGCCGCATTTCAAGAGGAGACAGAGAAGCAAGGAAGGAAGGAGGGAAGCAAGGAGGCCTCGTCTTCCTTTTGATCCTTGAACAGTCAAGGAGTTCACCGGTGTCTGACGAATAAGGAGATCAATAGCTTTAAGAACAAATCTGAACATCGCCGCTCATTCTTCAGTGAAATATCAAGTAGTTTTATCATCATCAAGAAAAGGTTGAGACCATCCAGGCTCTCAAAAAGCACAGGAAGGAAGATAGATAAAAAGCCTTTATTTCAGCATGACTACATCAGCAGCAGCGCAAAATTGCCATAAATGTAGTTTCAGGGGTACTCACATTAAAAGATACAAATGGGAACAAACAAAAGAGATTAAAAAAAAGTGGCATACAACTCAAAATCAATATAATATAGTCATATTTATCGGCATTTGAAAGGTTAGTGGATCACTTTATGTTGGCAAATCTTCTAACACAGTGTTATAATTAAGCCGATTGAGCGTCTTAACAAATTGGACTTGTGTGGTCTTTATTTTGTTCCTTTGAAATGATTTGGGTGCACTGCAGCAGCCAGTAAGGGCGAGACAGAGATGGAAAAGCAAAACGAGCAGTGAGACGCGTCCTGGACCGTCCACCTCTGGAAGCAGGCGTCTCATTAGGACGACGTTTCGAGTCCCTGTTAAAGGAGGTCGTTCGAGCTGCTCTCCGTATGCCGAGAAACATAAGGAAACCCACAATAAATACGCTGCGTGTGGCGCATGGATCCTCTCCAGCTTCAGTGGAGGGCATTAACATATCAAACACAACCCTGATAACACACTCTGATCGGCTACCCGGCGTCAAACTGATGAATTAATTAGATGGTGTTTACACAAATATCCGAGCAGAAATGTCAAGAGGGGTGATTTATCCCTTCTTTGTCGAGCCTGTCTCTGAGTGGAGCTTGTTGCCGACTCAGATTTTAAAGGCATCTCGATCAAAAACAGATTTAAAATGCAAAATGCAATTCTGGTGTGACCTTTAGAAGTTCACACCCGATCTTTGGATCTGATGCAGTTTATGTTTTTTTGTTTAGATTTTGTTTTCAATTTGTTTTTGGCTGTAATCTTTGATTTTAAAATATTCGGCACCTAAGTGTGATTGACTAGTTTGACGAAATTAGAAATGCAGTTGCAGAAGCTAAAAAGGGGGATCCTTGCAATAAGTAACATAAACAACATTTATGTAGTTTTCCTTGGCCTGATGTACACAGGGTGTCTGCAGCTCTTTAGTCAGTCTTAAAATGTCTTTAAATTCAGTTTTATGAATATTAGACCTTAAAAGCTATTATATAGTGTTAAATATGACTGTGTAAAGTTTTCCGCATTAACTTTTTCTGTCTAGGAACCTTTTTCGTTCGGCTTTATTTTAGAGTTGTTTGGACGAAGTGGATGGGATCGCTCTGTCCCTGCCTAAGCGTTTGATTCTCAATCACAGATTTTAATCATGGCTGATGCATTTTTGCACCAGGCATCAGGCACGATGGAAGTATCAGTGCTGTTTTCCACAACAAAATAGTCTCCTGTCCATCAGGGGTAAGAAGTTGTGTTTGATTGGGAGAAGCTGCGTTGACATGGACCCTAATATTCCACTGATAATCAGAATAACAGGCCAATCAGAGTGAAAAATGCCTCGTGTAACTACTTCAATCAGAAGAGACTGGCCTGATCAGAAGCAATTTTAATCAAGTTGAGGACCTGTTCAGCAGGAAAATATCAGCACCTAATAACCATGTAAACTCTTAATCTGATGGTTTCTCTCTGGTTGGAATAAATCTGTTCTCTCTGCTCATGTTTGCCCCATGTGGTGAGAGGAGGGACAGAAACACAACCGGGCTGTGACTGACTGATCACAACTGACTGATCACAACTTTTCTGTTATAAAGATTAAATCTTTAAAGGATTGTTTAACGTCACCGTGATGGAAAAAGCGTGGAAACTTCAAGTCGTTCAAGCTCGTTGTTTGAAACATGAACAATAACGAAATCACCGAACCATTGAGCAAATCAAAACCCCAAAAGTCTGAAGGCTGCCTGTTACAAGAATAAAAGTCAAAACCAGCTGGCTAGGTGTTATTTTTACAGTCTGATGGATGACCTGAAGGGGGCGCCACCACTGGCCAACACAATTTATCCTGGATTATATTAATATTTCCAGCAGATTAGACGCTTCCCAGCAGGCGGAGCCACTTTCCACAGGTCAGAATTTATATTTAAAAGCTTTGCGGCGTGTGAACACACACGTTATCAGCTGGTTTTATGCAGCGTCCCTGTACAGAGTGAAGCTGGACTCTCCGATCAGGACGATTTCAATCTGGTCAGCGAGACGCCGGACACCTTGTTCGCTGACGGCCCATCAGTTCAGCGAGGTTATCCGCTGATTATCATAAAAGTCCCAAAACTCCGACTGGAACCTGGAAAGTGATAAGGGCCTGGTAGGATTTGATGTCGGAGAGCAGAGGCGGCGATGATTAGAAAGTAATCCGGCCGCAACCTCATCTGGTGACTGGCACGGCGTAAACGATTCCTGACTCAACCCGATCCTCTGCCTGCTCCACTTCTTAAAGACGCTGTGATTAAAGTTAAAGAGCCTGGAGGTGGATTTTTGCAGGGCTGCACAGGCTCTGCAGATTGTGTGTGTGTGTGTGTGTGTGTGTGTGTGTGTGTGTGTGTGTTGGAGTCAGATATGACAGTGGAGATGTGGGCTAACTTTGGTTGCTGCCACAAACTGCTTATGTAAGAGCTGCAGAGTGAATCAGGCTGATTGTTTTCTTTCAGTCTTCCTGCTGTAATCATTTCTGACAAGCCAAAAAAAAAAAAGAAAAAAAGAAGCGATTACAGTCATGAGGTCTTCTGTCGTACTCTGAATCTTGTATCAGCGTGTGTGTGTGTGTGTGTGTGTGTTTTGATGAATCATGGAGAGTAAGTCAGTTCACCTGCGAATTAAAAACAGCAGCCGGTGGCAGTTTACACTTACAGGATTTGCCCAAATGAGCTTGTGCTCGCTGATTCATTGTTGTGGAGGATTTTTTTTTTTTTCGGTGAATATCATGATTATACTTGAGATTTTTTTGCTGTACAGGGTCAAAAGAGGACAGGATGCAAATTAGCACTGGAAACGAAAAACAAAACTGTTTAATATGTTGGATTTGTCTCTCGCTTTTCCTTTAAAGGAATGATTATCTCCCGTCTTGGTGGCTGTTTGCGTGACTTACAAAACTACAGTGATTCATAATTTAGTAAGTGAACTGTAAGGAGTCCAGTTTCCTGTCCTGAGGCTCATTTCCAGCAGCACTCATCCGGATCTGAGCATCGGCACAAGAACTACAGGCTTCCACTGTACTGGCTGGTCAAATAATAATAATAATTATAATAATAATAAATCCACTGGTGGAATAGCCTGCATGATGTGGAAAGTTTCCATAGTTTAAATGTGATGAGATTTTTTAAAATTGGAATATAGGAATATAAAATCGATATAAACCGGCTGCATCTGTCCTGACTGAAAATCCTATAACGGGTCCATACGCACTAAAAAAAAAAAAAAAATTTGGGAATAACTTTTACATGAGCAGAAGTTTCACAGATTTGCCTCCAGGTTAAGTGTTGTCTTACACACACACACACACACACACACACACACACACAAACACACATACAGTAACTTATACAGGCAAATAATACACACATAAGGACACCCCACCCTTATAAATTCACAAAAAGATTAAAATAATAATAATAATGATAATAATAATAAAGAGGAAAAAAATAGACACTATCCCTTAAGGAGTTCAACACAATTACATTGCAAGAATCAATAAATTTTTAGCTGAAATAAACATATGACAGAATAAAAGGTAGAGTTGACCTTTTGTTACCTCTTTTTTTAAAATTTTATTTTAATCTCATTTTTTACAAAAACCCTTCTATGGACGGGTGTTACAAATTAGCTACAAAGACTATAATATTTGCACTGGATAGCTGTTTTCAGTTGGTCCCTATCAAATAAACCATGAATGAATAAATAAATAATAGCATATTTAACGTTTTATACAGCCCCACTCTTCACTTGAGCAATCTTTTTTCCCATTTCATCTTGCACTGTGCTCCTTTGTGATGGTTTCTAGCATTTTTTTCCCCAAAAGAAATCTCTTTTGTTTTAAACTGGAGTGAAACGCAGTGTTTTCTGAGACGCTGGGCCCCGGCGGTCTGTCATCACACCTGCACCGCGATCAGAAGTCACCGTCCGCTCCGAAACATGGTGGCGTGTTATCATATTACAGAGGGTTAGGGTTACACCGAGGCTAGGGCTGCCTGCTGAAAATGTTAAGCACTGTCCTGTACCATCGCGCCTCATGTGGGTCACAAACGAGCGGGCGACCTGTCCAGGTAAAAGGAGCGTTACACTGTTTTACAACACCGATCAACTGAAAACGTTCAACAGTAATTTCATTTACAGGCATCGTAAAAGCTTGCAGTCACTGCTGAATGATTTAAAAAACTAAAATCAAGTCAAGACGTCAATGAAAATTGCTTTATATCATTCACAGTGACACGTGGAGGGAAATCTCTACATGTGCATGTATAAGTCAAAATTATCAAGGATTAATTTGCCTTTTTTGTCATCAGAAAGCAACACATTCAAAATTTCAACGTGTTAAATAATCACCATTTCACTACAAAATCAAATTTAATATATCAACCCTGTTTGAGAGGTAATTTGCATTCTTAATTTTTTTAAATTTTTTTTTAATTTTTTTAGCAAATCATAACAGAGTGATTTGCCCTCCTCCCCTTTGGAACTGCTTTTTAATTTTTGCAGTGCCAGTAAACAGTGCAAATTCTGCAAATTCTCCATTCAAGTCAATGGAGGGAGGCGAAACAGGGAAGATGGACACAAGTACTTTTTAAACTGAGGTGAAAATTTGTTCACTCTAAGCCGGTCAGCTTGAAATGGGCCTCCGTCGGTCCAGCAGTCGGTCATTCCTCCCTGTGTCGTTCACGGCGGCCACACGGCGATGTCCTTTGCGGCTCCAGACAAATACGAATACGCACTGTGACAGGGAGGCTCGGACTGGACCCCTGGGTGCTGCTGCTGCACGGGGGACAAGGTGACTTTCTCACTGCAGACGCCTCGGAGGCCACACCGGGGCCTGAACGACGGCGTCCTCATGCAGCTTCCTCACGGTTAACCCCTCGCCACTGCAGCCCTTCCTCAGACACACATGAGGACAGGACAGGAGATCCTCAGGGGGAAATAAAAGGTCGACAGTAGGTGCCACAGAAAAGTCGTAAACATCATCTGAAAGCAGGGAAGGTGAAGATGAATTTGACATGCATACTCTAGTCATGATTTAGTTAGGTGCCTGTTTATTTTCAGTGTAAATAAATTCCGTGCTCAATCATGTCTCATAAGTTTGTGCAGCAATTTTTACGTTGACACCATTTATTGCATAGATTTGGTGCAAAATATAACAATTTTTGACCCCTTGAAAAAATGAATAAAAATGGTCAGAAATCCTTCTAAAATGCCACATTAGGACACCAAGACCTTGAGGAGCGCCAAAGAAAAATTCATGAGTTGATTCGGTATCAAAAACTATTGACGTGTGGATTGTCTCATAGGTTGTTGCAGACAATTTTAATGTTGATACCAAATTATTGCATAGATTTGGCAGAAAATTGACCACTCAAAAATGAATTCAAATGCTCAAAAATCCCTCTAAAATGCCACATGAGGACCTGAGGAATGCCAAAGAAAAATGAATGCGTTGATTTGGTGTCAGAACACTTTTAACATGTGGAGATTTCTGTCGGAATTACATTTTTCGGCGATCGGGTGGCGAGCGTTCTGTTCTGGAAACTGCTCAGAAACTCCCCGTTATTATCAATACACCTGGAAAACCAGACCTCCCGTGAACGCCCTCACTCTCTCGTTTGTGGCTGTAAAGTTTCATGAGGCTGTGATCATCCCAGAGGTCACTGCAGGTCATTTAATACAGTGACGTCACTGAAATGAAATGGCTGCTGTGGGGGCCAACATCCTCCTCCTCTCGATTCCTTAGGTTGTCTGGTTTCGTACGATACCAGTGTCTTGACTTTGAAACTGAGCCCGGCCTGTCGCAGCAGTAAGTGGTTAACTCTGTCTTTACCTCTGGGGTTGGTGGCAGATTCACCCCCATGACCTCCACCTCCTCCCCCACCTCCACCCCCGTCTCGCACCTCCAGCTTGCGACTGTCAGTGTCGGCGAGGCGGCAGCCCGCAGGAGACGAGGCAGCCAGACAGCCAGACAGCCCCGGCCTCCGTCCCGCGCTGGCAGATGACATGACCGCCGGCCGCGCAGACGAGACAGGCGAGAGGCCGAGGTATCGCATCCTCGCTGCCGCCGCCGCCGACGGAAAGGGACAGCCGAGCGAGTGTGCACAGGCACTCGTGTCAGAGGATGTGTGTGGTGTTTTTTCTTTTTTCTTTTATTGAGCTGTATACAGGGTTTAATTTGTGATATGGGCAGAATTACTCAAATGGAAAAAATGCTGAATGTTTCTTTTGTTTCCCTGTTTGTTGCAGCTCTGCACTGATCGAAGTGTTTCAACCTGTTTTCTGTACATTTGGTCCTGATCTGCTTTCCCACACACACAACACACTCAATTAGTGATGATTAATAGTTGTGATCACATGATTTATGGAATGGAAATTGGGAATAGTGAATATAACTTTCCTTACACTGGAATACTGGTACCTCCTTGCTGGTGACGTCAAAATTCAGGAAGTTGGAGAAGTCAGACAAATATTATCAGAGTTTTATTTTTCTGTATTAAATAATTAAATTAACTTTGATAAGATCGGTAACTTCACTGATCCCTGCATGCAGCAGATAAGAACAGGATTCAGCAGGAGAAAAAGAAGAAATGACAACAAAAGCACAAAATTATGGAAGCATATTGCCTTCGCTTGAGGAAAAAATGTGCTTTTTAAATTTTTTTTTTTTTTTTTTTTTGCTGATTTAATGAGGTATTTTCTCTGAACTCTGCCATAATTATCTTGTTAATTCAGAAAAACTGCACAGATTTTTTTTTTTTTTATCTACAGTGAATGTAATACACCTCGGCACAAATTAGAATCTGAGACAAAAGAAAACAATATAAATAAAAAAATATATACAAAGTAAGAAGACTACAGAAGACAAACAGTTTTGAATGCTTACTTTCTAATTAAATATGAAATATCTCCTGTATATAAATATATATCGGCCTAATTTTAAATGAAAAATATCTCTAAATATATATGTACCATGACCTGGTGGACCAACTGTGGATATTAATTAATATGAATATATGCATAACCTATAAATAGTCTAGTATAATAATTCAGAATACAGGCAAAGCTGCAAGGGAAAACCTTTTATGTTTTTTTTTTTTCTTTTGGTCTATGAAGCCAGTTGAATAATTGTGTATGAGGCACAAAATCCTTCAGAATTAAGGTATTATTATTATTATCAAGCTGCTCTCATGGTTCCCGGCCTTTTTATGCGTTGTTTTTTTTTTTCCTCCTCGTTCTTCTTCTTCTTCTCCTCCTCTCCCCGAGCTTTTATCTTTCCAGCCACTCCAGTGAATGAGTCCCCAGAGCGCTGTTGAATTACGCCAACACAGAGGCCGCTCGATGCGCTGTCTCTTACCGTATTGGAAAATGTCTGTCTTGATGGTAGCAGCTGTGCCAAAGGGACATTTGCTGATGGTGTCTGACACACACACTGCAAGCCCACACACACACACACACACACGCTCACACATAGACTCTATGCCACACACTCTCCCTCTCCCTCTCCTTCTCTCGCTCCCGTTCGTTATTGACATTGAGGTGAAATATGAAGGTGCGGGCGCCCCGAGGGACGCTCTGCCGCCCTCGATATCCAGGAAGGGGTCGGGCACCCGCGACCTTCAGCATTGCAACACATTGCTCATAGGCTCTCGCTCTCTAAATCTAATCAGCGCTGGAGTCCGACTGATATACCGCGCTGACACTGGCGGAGTTTTCTTCCTCGGCACGTATCAGAGATTTTGGCCTAATTTCACCTCGTAAAGGTTCAAAAGACTCGAGCACCCTTGTAAGGCGCAGCATCAATGCCGCGGGGTGAGATCAAAAAACTTGCGCTTGTGTAGAAACAGCAAAGGAAAAGGAGCGCTGGCGGAGTACAAACAAGATTTATTCAGCAGGGGGGGAAAAGGGAAAATCTGGGAAGATGGGGTTGAAAAAAATTTCAAGGTAGCTCTCTGTCTTTGGGGAAAAAGTGAAGTAAAAATATGTTTCTTTGTTTTTTATGTGCTTTCTGAGTTCTTGTGGGCTTTAGAGCTGACATGTTATGCACAGTAAAGAACAATATGTTTGAAAATGTATTTTTATATCAGCAGTGGGGGTCAAGGAGAGCCAAAGCTCTTAAAGGAGCAGGCTTTTTTCGACAAAGGTGAACTATTCCTTTAAGACTGGGAAAGTGACTACAGAAATATCATACAGTGGTGTCTGAAGTGTTAATAGGATAAAGAGTATTCCATTATTTGGGACATACTTTATAATGTTTAAAGCAAAGTTTGAAAAGCTAAATAAATATCTGTGAAGAAAACGATTTAAGTTGGATATTTGATAGTGATGAGCTTTTGTTCCTGGTTTTCAGTCATGCAACCCTTTGCAAAATGAAAAGGGATGCAAAATGTTTAAATCTCACATATGAAGTAAAATTTACACTCGATTTCAGCTTCTATGCAGGTCAGTTGAGTTCATAGTTGTTGGAAAAAAAAAAAAAGAAAAGCGAGTTTGTGTCCTCGTGGAAAGGTGAAGAAGTCAGAAACACGGGAACACGCACCCCTGCCAGGTCTGAGTAACCTTAAGATTTCACAGCTTGGGGTGTGTGTGAGTGTGTGAGTGTGTGTGTGTGTGTGTGTGTGTGTCCTGCATCCCCGCCACACTATATAGCACAAGTCTCCTCTGTGCTGACGCCCCGCTGCAGGTACGCAGCTCCCATCAGCCCCACAGCAGCGCTCTTCACTTAATCTCTTCCTTTTGAAAATGATTTTAGAAAACAGATTAGATGCGGGGGAAATGAAAGCCCCATCTGTCTCTCCCTCTCTGCCTACCCCCCACCACTCCCACACACACACACACACACAGAGAGAACATAGAATCACTGGCTAATGTGTGCACTATGGGATCGTCTGCATTGTCCCTTTGACGCGCTGATCTGCGACCGCATGAATTATTCATGAGCAGATGATTAAAATAGTGGCGCTCATTAACGGCGCGAGGGGCAGGAGTGGGACGTCGCTTGTCAAAATTTCCGACGCTGCAGCTATTCAGTATTCAGCGTCCAGAAAAAGCACAATCTAACGAGTGAAATGATGATGCGTGAAAAAAAAAAGTACAATTTACAAGGTGTTCGAACATATAAAACATCAACACTGTGGTTTTAAACTGCACCGCATGCATGTTTGCTCTTGTCGCCCACTTCTGCTGCATTTTCCACTCTGAAAATTATGCAAATGTGCAAAAGTAGGCTACAGGCATTCCCGGTGTTTACTTTGCATCTGCCTGCAGAAGTCACACTCGCTCTCCCGGCATCAGCGCATCCTTCTGTCTGATTTGGCTGTTTTGATTTCCTGCCTTGTGCTGACCTCTTGACCCTGGCCTCAGACGGGACACGGAGGAGCTTCAAACTGGGTTTAGACCAGGGTTGCCAGGTCTGTGAGACAAAAGCAGCCAAACAGCAACTCAAAACCCGCCCAACCGGGTATAAAAACGGCCCAAAAATCAGCCCAATACCAGAACTCAAAATATGCCCATAAAAATCCATATATGTTGCTTTTTAAAGTCCAACAGCATTGCTATAATTGCAAAATGCACTATAATATCTATAAAATAACACCATAAACATTAAAGGCAATTTCCCGAAACAGTTCTTTCACCTATTTAATTTACTGTATATCAGAACTTAAAATATAATATGGGATACCTTACTTCAGCTGAGTGGTGCTGATGATGTGATTGGTCATGTGCTGAGTGGCCTCACACAGCATTGGCATATTATTTGTCTGTGGAGCAGGTGACATATGTGGATAGTTTATATGCTGATCTGGCCCGGAGTCAGTTTGACAGGATTTGGGTATAAACATTAATCATTCAAAATATGAATCTTTATTCATGTCTGCCCAAGCCCAACCCACAGACAAAATTTGTTACCCGTGGCAACACTTAAAAAGTAGCCCAATTTGGCGGAAAAAACGCAGACTTGGCAACCCTGGTTTACGCCCCAGACGGGACAGGCCAGAGCTGAGATGTGTTTCAGGGACTCAGGGGGGGCAAATGGCGAAAGTCGAATCATCGCTTTCAGATATGTGGGCGGAACCGATAAAGGTTGTGCAAGCAGCTCTGGAAAATACTAAGAGGATGATGCATTTCCGTGCCGTATCACATCCTGATTAGGCCGAGATTAACCGGCCTTCTTAAGAATAAAACTCCACTGGTGGCTCATTGGTGTTGAGGGATTAGAGGTTCCACAACTGCACAAAAACAGCCTGGAAAACCCACATTTTTTTTTCTCCTGACACATTTTCTTTGTTGTATTATTCAGTGATGGTCTCGCCAATTAATGTCAGTCCATCGTTTAAAGGTAGAATCAGTCCCAGAGGTTCCTCACTGGTGAACATGGGAAATTATTCAGTGGAGAGTTTCAGCTTTCATCCAAGCTGTCTCAGAAGAACACAGTGAGTTCTACTTTTGTGGCGTGGAAATGGTTAAATTATTGACACATTGTGTTCCTGACCAGTTTGCATCGGCTGATTATGCAAGCGATAGGCAGCATTGTGGAAATTTCAAACCCTCCCTCCTCCACCCTCCACTGATGGCTTCCTCCTCTCCTTAAAGGCCATCTGCTGGCCTGCCTCTGGTAAACAATGGGAGCTGTGTTAAATGCCCTGTTTCTTCACTTATAAGCAACGTCCAACTAAGGAGGCTTGTTTGCCTCGCACACACTTGACGACAGGAATGTGGGATTTCTTCATACACAACAGTCCCCGTGAGGTTGCCAGTTTCTGTCCCGCTGGCAGCCGCAGTCATGTCTCGTTGGACGCGTGGTGCGGTGCTGCGTCACCGGCGGCCGCGGTGAAAAAAACACCACCACTGTTACCCTCCTTTCCCCTCCTCAAAAGACATACTTGTTGCTTTTGAGTGGGGAATTAGCACTTTTATCCAGCTGGAGTTTAAGCTCTGGAGCTGTTTTGTTCTGGTTTTAGTTGTTGAATTGTTTCCCTCTGCAGAAATCCAACCAAAATGGGAAGGGAGGATATTACAAATTCAATCGGTCCCTTTCTAGGACATTGTAATCAGTGTTACATATACATCCTAAGATCTTTTGATTGTGATTTTTCTTGTAAACCCAGTAATCATCCTGATCTGCTACCATCCTGGTCGATAATTCAAATCGCTGCATAGTTTTCATGTCTGTTAAGCCCCTCGTGATAAAGCCTGTCGTCTTCGCATGCCATCAGTGAGTGCAGATTGTGAGCTTGCCCTGTTGATGTATGCGACCAAACCAGAGAAGAAACCCACTCCGTCTCGAGGGCTTCCATGATTTCATGCACATCTGCTGCAGTTCAGAGTGTCCTGTTTCAAAACCTCGCTGAATTTTGCAATCACTCCCCAAAATCACGCCATGAGGAAACGATGCGGTGACAGATTAGGCTGTCAGAGTGGAGGAATTAAATTTTCCAGAAAAAAAAAAAAAAAAGTTTCTTCGCCGCTGCTTTGCACGTTGGTGTCAATCACTGCGGCTGCACACGACACACACACACACACACATACACGCGGCTTTCAGAGTCTTGAGATCACAGAACGGGGATGCTGAAGTCATTGTGGTTTGTGCGCTACGTGACTGACCGAGGCATTACACGATCTTTCACCAGGAGGAATCCGTGACAAATCTGTCTGCTCTCCAAACGGCGCTTTTCCACAGAAACAGATGCAAGACGTAACACGGCAAATGATGGAAGACTTCGTCAGGCAGTCTTGCTGAAGAAACATGTTTTTTTTTAATCATTCAAATAAATCCTTTTTGCTGGTGGAGCTGGAGTGTGTGGCGGCCTGTTTTCACTTTTGGGCGTTTGTCCTTTCATTATATTTTCATCTGTAGTAATGTTCACTTAAAATTATAAAGCAATTCTTAATGACCCTGTGGAACAGACTGACGTTTTTATCCACCCGAGTGTTATACAGTGTTTATCATGTTTCTTTATCGACTGTTGACCACATAAAAAGCGGTTCACAAGTCAGAGGAAGGGTCAAAATGGTCTAATCCTCTGACAGGAAACTAGCTGCATTAACCCGATTTCTCTTAATCTCTCAACCCGGTTGTGGAAACCTGCTTTCCTGCTTACATGGCATTTCAGAAATCGGATAACAGCTGTGCTCGAGGAATAACTGGATTACTGAAGTGCATGTGGAAGCATTGGGTGGTTGGTTAACTGGTAAACATGGTGGTGGATCTGCACTGGTGTAGCCCCATTTACTGGGAAAGGTTGGGGTTTAACAGTCACTCTTCATGGTTATGTGACGGCCAAAGATTGTGGGGAAATTTCAGAGGACCCACTTCTGGATCCTGACCCACAAGTTGAGAAACACACATTCAAAGTCTGTTTGAGTCTCAAGGTCTAAAATCAATGTCTCCACTTTTGAGAGGAGACACGTCTGGGGACTCCTCAAGTTCAAGAACTCCTCAAGTTCAGATTATTGCCAACGCATTTTTGGCTCAGCTCCGTCCACTTCATGTGTGACTGTGTCTCAACCTCTGGCTCCAGTGCCCCCGTTTAGGCCCTCTGTACGCCGAGTATTGCAAGATACTCAAAATGAAATGCGGAGCTGAATTCTCACAATTAGAATCACAGCCATAGGATGAATGTATTTGAAATTGAGCGAAAATGCTAAAAAGATGTCGAGTCGCGCAGGAATGAAGTCATGCATGGAGGTAAACCAGTTCTTTGATTAAAATACGATAGGTTTGATTTCACGATGAACTTGCTTTGGACCGGTTTCTCTGCGCGGGATCAAGCCTTAAGCCTCGCTGGCTTCATGTAGGTTGTTGGAGCTTGTCGGCTGTAAGGCTCTGCGCTGTGCTCTGTTAGTGTTGGATGGGAGGACAGTGGCCCTTCAGATGCTGATTAGTGTGTTGTTTCAGGTTGGAGAAAGGCAGACGGTTCATCCTCGTGGCTTCCTGACAAACCAAGCAGCACATTCCTCCTATAACGTCTGGGACGGAGCACGGCACATGCCTTTGGATTTTAATGAGCAGCAACTGCAGATTGTAAACACTAAATTTAGATTTTAGTGTTTATGATGTGCTTATGTGCGTATGCATGGCTTTCGCGGAGGCTTTGAGAGTTTCTGGGCGTCTGGAGAGCCGGTGTCGTACGTAAGAGCTTTGCAACTTGCAACTTTACTGCAAGTTCAGAAGATGTCTTAAAATGCCTCAATTCAAGGACCAGAAAGTTATTTACTTATCAAAGTTAGCAATGCCAGCAACCTCGCCGAACAACAAACAGGCTAACGGGAAACCAATCATACTTTAGTTGGATGGATGTTCAGGCAAAATTGAACTGGTATAGTGTCATGAGTCCATATTAGGGATGTCAACTTTTTTGAAAAATCATAAAATAGGCAGTCGGGTGAAGCTCTGGGTCGTCCGGTGGCTCGTTTTGGACTGAAAGGTGGTGTTTTTTTGTTTTTTGTTTTTTTATCACCAACCGTGTAGGATCCAAAATGCTTCTATACATGCGTTTCATGTATGCTTTGGTGTTGTTTGTAGCCATTTGGGGTTCCGCGCCACTGGTCCAATGGCCCATTAGTCCGAAAAGCCTGTTAGTCCTCAAAACTAACTACCCATTGCTCCAGAGGCCCATTGCTCTGAAAATACACACTCGAGTTTTATATCCCTGCTGGGAAATGCATCTACCCATTTTCACTTTGACCTCAACCCGAGGAAACTTGACCAAAGTTACAGAGTGGACGTTTTTCAGACGATTGGGGTTTTGAAATAATGGGCGTTTGTTTTCAGGATAGCAGCGTCTCGGGCCAAGCGGACATTTTTCGGGCTGTTGGGGTTTGGGAATGATGGGCCTTTGGACCAATCAGCAACCAGTGTGGACTCACAATCAAATCACACCCAGGGAACTAGACAACACGACACTCTACACAGTCTAAATTTGCTTTAACATGCAGATAAATTTGAGCTGTTGATGTTACAGTTCACATTTCCCTCGTTCTTGTGGAGGTTTGATGCAGTACCACAAACTCTTGCATTATAATGAATGTCAGATGTATTAAAGTGTGAATCTACGGTCAAAACATACCTCTGTAAAAGTAAAATTACTCAGATTTACTAAAAAACAAATAATGCAAAAGGTATTCTGCTCAATTATAGTAACAGGAGTCATTCACTTGTCTCGTACTGTGTTGGTGTAAGCGGTCTGCTTTCGCAATTAGCACATGTGGTTTTACTTATGTCTGCCATCGAGTGTGTGTGTGTGTGTGTGTGTGTGTCTGTTCCCTCCCTGTCACTCCACATTGTACTCTTATTGTGAAAACCCTGCTTTCATTCCTCCTGCAGCTGTGACGAATGTTCAGATTTCCAAATAAGAGTCAGAGGACAGGGAGCCGTGTAGAGAGGAGGAATATCACATCACATGTACATCGAGCTCTCAGGCCAAATCCACATGTGGATGTGAATGACAACAGCTCCACCTACAGGCTTTCTTATATAACTACAAGTTTCACTGACTACACCTCAGTCATCATTAAAATTCAAAAGTTTATGTCTGGTATTTAGTATTTGTGTATTTAACCATTTTTATAGTGTTAAATAAACAACAACACAAAACAAGAATTCAGTTTTTTCCCTGTTGTCCTCACATTTGGTTGCTTGTTGCACTGGAAACAGCATTTAGACTATCGCTGAAACCTCCACTGAAACACAAGATGATGAATAATGAAAAAAAAAAAAAAAAAGTTCAAAACATCGAATTACAATCAGTTCAGTTTAAGGCTTTCCCACAGACAACCAGCACAGTATTAATCAATTTGACAATGAGTATGTAATCAATGAAATGATAAATAAAAGGATGATATTTACCCTATATGGAAGCAGAACAATTTCTGATTATTAGCCTCTAAAGCAAAGGCTGTACAATAAAGATTATTATTCACTGTTATCAATATTATTATTATCATTATTATTATTATTATTATTATTATTATTATTATCAGCAGCAGTAGTAGTAGTAGTAGTAGTTTTTGTTGTTGTAGCAGTAGTAGTAGCAGTAGTAGTAGCGGTTGTAGTGGTAGTAGCAGCGGTTGTAGTAGTAGCTGGTGTAGTAGTAGTAGCAGTTGTAGTAGTTGTAGTAGTAGTAGCTGTTGTAGTAGTTGTAGTTGTAGTAGTATTAGTTGTAGTTGTAGTAGTAGCTGTAGTAGCTGTAGTAGCTGTAGTAGTAGCAGCAGTAGTAGCAGTAGTAGTAGCAGCAGTAATAGTAGTGGCAGCAGTAGTAGTAGCAGTAGAAGTAGTAGTAATAGTTGTAGTAGTAGTAGTAATAGTAGTAGTAGTAGTTGTAGTAGTAGTAGTAGTTGTAGTAGTAGTTGTTGTTGTAATAGGCTTTAGTCTAATATTTCGTCTGTTTTGACATTTTCTCAGTCGGTAACATGACTGTTTTCTCTGTTTCAGATCCGGTTTCCAGTCCGTCCAGATCCTGCAGCAAAACAGACATAAACCAGGTTGGTCAACTGGGAATTTCTTATTTTTCAACCGTGTGTTCAAATGTAATATTTCTATAGTTGGTAAGACTTTCTGCTCGATGTCAGACTGGTGTTTAACCAGCGAACATTTGATTTTCAGCTGTTTCAGTCACGATGCAGCACTTTAATTTGTTACTGACGTGTCCAGTATTCTTTCTTGCGGCTGACAGTTTGCTTATGTGTTTGTTGAATTCACTTTATTTTATACAGCAGCAGTAAACAAGTTCAAGAAAACTTATTATCTGACCAAACACACACACACTTTTGAATCGCATTTCTTGATTGTCTCAGGATGTTTAGCTGCTGCTGTTTTGCACATCCTCACATGGCTGTGATTCACGTTATGTCCAACTTTGCACTTTTCATCTTTTTAATATTAATATTAATAACTTTTGCTATTTTTAATAAGAAGGACACGTAAGTTGCATTATGTGCAATACACCCCAATTTCACTATTGAATCATATTGCAAGATTATTAATGTTTCATCTAATCTGAATAAAAATTATCATAATACAATAGTAAGTGCACTTTAGTGAAAAAAAAATAGACTAAAGCACCATAAATATTAATGTGCTGCAGCACATTAAAGTGCTGCAACACAGACTGTTAAGTAGTGTGCTTTAAGTGTGTTAAAGTGGATTTTTTATATTTTTTAAATTTAAATTTTATGAAAGCTGCATCAAACTGCAAAGTATTACTTAATGTAAGATTGCAAATGCTTTAATTTATATTGAAGTGCAATTAAAATACATTTAAAAGCTGTTTTAATTACATTTTGTCTGGACATAAGATGTACCACTAACGGATAGCAAATATATTTACATTAAGTTGGTGGTATTGAGAAACTTCCAGTCAATTTAAAATACAAACTGTACTATTAGTGCTGTACTACTTCTACTGTAAGTGTAAATACAATATGTTGCGAAATACAAAAAATATTTTTACCATTAAGTAGTGTGACTTTGGAACTATTATTTATATATATTTAACACTGTATTAGTATAATATGCTTAGAAAATATATATATGTATAATTTCTGAACAGCAGATTAAAAATTTACATTGTAGAAGTGCTTTAACTTATTATTTTGCTAATCATGTTTAACACACTTCGTGAAAATACACAGACATCATGTAAAGTGTAGTCAAGATATTACATTAAATTTTAATGAAAAATATATTTTACTATCATGCATTTTTTTAAAAGGTATTCATTAAAAGACATAACACTATATATATCAGTTTTATTTTAAGGATTTTCAAAATATAGTTTTGATGAAAGCATAAAATAAATCAATTTTTGCTACATTAGGATTAAGAGCATTTGTTTCAATGAACTTAAACCATACTGAGCACCGCATTTTAGTGCATTTTAAATGGTCAGTACATTATTTTTTCACTGGGGTTGTGATTCCGGTCCAGGCCACAGGGGGGCGATGCAAGCCTTCCAACTGGCAGAGCATCACTGGACGCTCACCTCTCTCACTTCACCACTTCATAGCTGAAATGAATGAGTGAAATGCCAATAGCAGATAATTTCCCTGACTGTTATCTCTGCCGCTGTGTTCACACTCAGTCTTCCCCCTAAAAAAATAATAATAAAATCTCCATTATTCACCTACGAGACCTCGCTCACCTCTGTCCACCGTGCGCTGCGTTAACGCACGTCTGCCCACCAGGACTCCTGTTCCTACTGAGCGCTCAGCTGCAGTGGCATGGCTCTCTCAGATATGAACTGGTCATATTGGGAGACGAGGACATTACTGTACTGGTGGATATCACTGCCTGCACTGCCACATGTAAACACACTGGAAGTGATTCTCCCAATGGCATTATAACGCACCATAAACGCATTATCAGCACATTGTGAGTGCCTTCTAAGGGCTGCATAATATAGTAAACCCCTGCGCTCGACACTCTTTAAAGTAACCGCTTTAATCCACTCAGATTGTTAAATAAACAAAGTTTGAATTTGATGATGTAGAGCAGAATTTTTAGCCTGACCAAGAAAAAAAAGGTGTCTGATAGGTACACAAACCAAAAAATGGGTGAACTACCCCTTTAAGTTAATAAAAATACCTGAGTAGATTTGATATGTTAAGGTACCTGTAGTGATTTTAAATAGAATCAATAAATGTGTCTTCATTGGATTAATGAGCAGTTAATTGTTCACCTTTAAAAAATAGTCTCAAGTGTTTCTAATGTCAGAGTTTTTCGCT
Organism: Myripristis murdjan; assembly: GCF_902150065.1. Lineage (NCBI taxonomy): Eukaryota > Metazoa > Chordata > Actinopteri > Holocentriformes > Holocentridae > Myripristis > Myripristis murdjan. Next base: position 15,731,118 of record NC_043981.1, read on the forward strand.
TGTTGTCTCATATTATTGTTTCTCAAAGCATCACGGCTTCGGCCTCACAGTCAAACCTGAGATTTCTTGACCCGCTTCCTCAGGAAAATAAGATTCACAGTTCAGACAGAGCGTCTCCTGGTTTGTTTTAGTTTGGTTTTTGTGTGCCAAGAGATAATCTGCGATTCCAGTCGGGTCGGAAGTAGACGGATATCGCTAAAGAACGAGTGTGTGAGAGTGGAGACTGACGCACAGAGTCGACATTTTACTTTTGTTAAAACTCAGATGTGGTCCAGGGTGGTTGATGATGCTCACCAGATGCCACATAAAGTCAGTGTCCACTTTATGAGCTCCACCTGTACAGTCTAATGCACTTCAATGCAGCAGCTCTGCCATAAATTCTACCTTTTAACAAAGTTTATAATGTTCAGTTTTTGTTGGAAAATTTGTAAATTTAATTCTGTGTTTATTACTGAGGTTGTAGTTTGCAGAGATCTTGTACTGGACTACATTTTATTGAGAGGTGTTTCCAATTTTTTGTCCTCGTTCATTTATATACATGATGCGGGACAGAATAGTGGAAACAGCTGTCAGTAAAATGCAATCCAGTCCAACAGCATCACTAACTATGAGCTCAGTGCCAAACACAGAAGTGAATGAACACCTCTATTACTGTGACACAAAGAAAACCTGAGCATTATAGGCAGCAGGAAAGGAAACTTTATGGCCCCATAGTTGGATTGTACCTAATAAAGTGGCCACCGAGCGTAAGTAGAAATACTGCATGTTGTGATAGTAATTATTATTATAATCGCTGTCCTGGGTTTTGATGAAGAGTTTTAGTGTCTTGTGATGATGGAGAAGCTTTTGCAGATGTGCTTGCACCATCACCAGACACTAACATCCTGGAGGAAACACTGAATTTTGAAACTTTTTGGCATGAAAATTGACAAATTTCAAGAGTTACACCAGCAGCTTCAATCCAAAGCACCGGCGCTGGCCTTCGGCTGAACCCCGGTACAAATACGCGTGCACTGTATCTACCTTGGCCGGCGCTGAGGGGAGTCATTACTGCAGGGAGGAGAGAGAAGGGACTTTCAGAGGGCGTTTTTATGGATGGATTTCACAGCGGGGAGCGGGAACAGAGAGGAAGCCGGAGAAGAGGAAAGTCGGACGCAGGAGGGAGGAGGAGGAGGAGACAGAGAGGGATCCCAGCCCATTTATTTGACAGCCATTTACCACGGCGAGTCAATGTGCCAGCAGCTCTCCGCCTTCGTCATGGTCGACCGGCTGCCCCTCCTCCTCCTCCTCCTCCTCCTCCTCTCTCTCCTCTTTCCTCAAAGTTGCACAGGGAGGCTCTGTATCTGCACTTAGCGCTCGGCTCAGAGGCAGGCTCCCGTTAGACCCTCCAGGACAGCTCAGGGGACAGATCGGCGTCTCTAAAGCCTCTAAGCCCCCCTCCCCGCTTCCCCGCACGGCTCCATGGCTCTGCTGCTGGACGGCTCTCAGACCACGGCGGCCTACTACTGCCTCGTCAGGCGGAGGTTCAAGAGGAGACGCAAGAAGCGCTCCGAACGCAAAGGTACGCCACCATACCTGGCTGACCCGGGCTGGGGCGCCGGGCGTCCGTTTGTGAGACCGTCTCTGTGTTTTGGTTGCTGAGAGATGCTGCTCTTGTGTTTGACCAAGCAGAGGATGGCGTTGGTTTGCGTGAGCTGAAGCGTGGAAGATGTTGTTTTTCTCATCAGATGAATCTCTGCAGGTTACTGACTTTAACTAACTGATCTGTGTTGCAGCCTCTTGTTGTCTTTTAGATTAGAAATTGTGCTCCCCTCTTCTTGCGATGAACAAAAAGTGATCTTTTCTCCCTCATTTGATCTTGTAGCTTTGAGATTTGGCAGTTATTTATATATTTTTTCTTCTTCTGGATAATATTTTTGACAATGACTTTGCCTCCCAAATGATGAAAACACTTTATATGAGTTCATGCAAAGGAATCAGTGAGTGTGCTTTTTAGATTTCAGATGAACCAAAAGTCATTTTACTTTTTTGCTTTCTTTGTGTCGTTCTGTTGAGTTTCTTTCTTTGTTTTTGTTCATGGAAACAAGAAACAGGGAATGGATTGGCTTCTTTAGGCATCGCCTGTGTTCCCCAGTCATAATTTACAGATTTACATTGGTATATATGCAATATTTTAGAGTTATAGGCAATGAATTTACAGTTTACCAAACTGTGAACCTGTAAAATCTGACTTAAATTAAAATTTAATCAAAAAAGCCCTGACATATTCATGATCTGTGATACTTTAAGATTGTGTAGTTAGATGTTTTAAATTCTTATTATTATTATAGGTTGTAGAAAGTACACAACAGTTATGTTTTTTTGTTTGTTTTTTTGTCCATGAGGTTGTTTAATGTGTAATTGAAAGTCAGTAGAGAGTCGCAGTTTGTTTGAGGCTAGATTCTCATGAACTTTTTTTTTTTTTCCGAGGAGGTAATTAGGACTAAAGAGGGGATTAGCCTCTTTATTTTAGTGTTTGCATGCAGATGTACAGACACATCCCACCACCAACCACCTATCACATAGTCATACAGTGCTTTAAATGCAGGTAATGATAAGTTTCTGTCATGCTGGGGCAATACAGATCACTTGACTTTTGCGTCTTTCTCCATGACGACAGCTGAATGTTTGTCTCCTGATATTGAAAACAATTTTTAGGTCTGAAATTATTCCCAAGAGGTTGGGCTCGACCTTCATCTGTCGCTCATGTTGTAGTGTGAAACCGCTGTGTGATCCACTGCACCACCGAGGGCAGGGATCTTCAAACTTTTTCATGTTGTGGACCCCCAAGTCAAATTTCAACAAGCTGTGGACCCCCATATAATGTGATTGTCCCTTACAGGATCCCTGATATCTAGGGATATTTTGGTTTGAGTTCAGAAATCTGACACTGACACATTATCAAAAGGATTAATTTAATTAATTTAAATTTTAATAAGAATTTATTTTTTATTTTATTATTTTTTATTTTTTTTATTTAATTATTCATTTATCCATTTATTCATTTTTTTATTTTTTTATTTTTGTTTTTTTGTTACTAATGTTGTGGTTATTTTTCGCCAATTTTCCAACCACCATTTTTCCCGTGACTCAGGTGAATTCGCTCAGCTTTCAAAGTGTTAAACTGTTTTCCACGTCATACTTTAACACTGACAAATCGTCGTAAGATTTAAACCACAAACAAGGAAACGTTAAAACGATCTTTCATACATTTTCTGCGCCCTAACAGTTTGTACTGAGTTAAATTAAATTATTCCTCATTTTGCTTGTCTTAGTGTAAAACACTGATAACTGAGGGGAGTGTGTGATATTTTCAGATATATATTTTGAGTCTATACTGTGTCCTGTGATGAATTTCTCTTGAGAAACAATAAAGTCTAATCTTAATTAAAGGACCAGCACAGTGATTTTGCACATTCAGCGTAATATCTACAAAAGTATTCACTTCACATTTCTGTTGATCGTTTCCCAAATCAAGCAGTCAGATTTTAAAACTGCGGTATCATTTTTCCTCCCTTTTCTCCAGCCGTTGGTTTCCATTCATTCCACTACAATATGAAAATAAACTTTCAGAGACTTCAAACTTTCTTCACACCCATATCCCATCACCAGAATAAAGTCCTCCACATTAGTTTTCCTAAAAGCAGCAGCACTGTTGGGTTTTCATGACTTGAAACTGGAGGCACAGTGAAATGCTTCTTCCGCCAAGGAAAATAGTCCCGGGCAAATGTTTGCTTTCCACAGCCAATTATCAGTTCTGTGATTTATGAATGCTGACGACTTTGTTAGCAACATAAACAAAACATTATAAGGTGGCTGTTTCAACCAGAAATTCACATTTTGATGACATGTTGTGAAATCTTTAGTTCCCCTGCATGCTTTACAAAATGGTTTGTTGTCATGTAAAATGTGTGGAAACTGCAGTAAATGGGCCGAACATTCAAAATCACTGGTGGGGTCCTTTAACATTGCAAACATAACCTTCTCTGTGCTTTTTGGTGACATCATCACCATAAAAAAAATCAGAAAGCTCTACAGCAAAAAGATTAAAAACCAATGAAGAAATCCTCAGATGGATTTAACACCGGCTAAGACAGAAACTGGAAGGGATTTCTGTTCATAAATGGACGTCCTCTTTTATTGTGATTATTTTTTTGCTTTTTTTTAAGCAGTTGACAGACATTTTGGAGCCCCTGCAGCCTGCATCCTGTTATCTTTCTAATAATGTAATTGTCTCAGGAGGCTCCGGTTCACTATGAAGCCCTTTAGCTCAGTTTTACTTATGCATGCAAGCCTTTAACCTGTAGACTACAGCCCCCCTGTCAGAGCAGCCGAACCCCTCCTGTCTTTAAATGCCATTAATGACACATAATCTCATGAATATCAGTGCCTGAATGGGGCCAAATTTAAGAGAGGATGCATTTTGCTTGAATTCACGCTTTCTTAATTTAAAGCAGTAGATGTGACACACCGTATTTATTTTGATCTGAGTCTTTTTTTTTTTTTTTTTGGGTCATCTATGGTTTTGCTGAGGTAATTTTCCGTTCCTGCTCCGTTGGGTTTGTATGTGATTGCAGGCGACGGCTAATATTTTGACTAGTTAAAGAACTCCAGCTCACTTAATCCTCACATTTATTCAGATTTCTTGTGTCCTCTTAAAAAGCCTACGCAGCATTTGCAGGATTTTTCAGCTTTTCATCCCACTTGGGGGAACAGTCAGTTTAGCCCTAACTATTATCCACAGAAAGTAGGGTAAAACACTGTTTGGGAAATAAAATAAAAAAAGAAAAAAAAAAAAAAAAAAAAAGAGGAGGCAACAAACTTGTAGCCATTGTTCATACTTTGCATGCGGGGAGAGTAAAAAGCCCATCATTTCCGTGTCCCTGCCAAGCGGGGTGTTGTGAGATGAACTGAGGTGTGAGTTTAATCTACTGGGAGCGAAAGTGAATTTCAGACAAGGTATAAGCGGATGTGCTCCGTGATGCGTGTACGGCACGCGGCGCTAAGGGATGTGTCTGTCGGCCCAAACCTCAGCCGCAGATCTCTGTCTGGCAAACAGCCTTCGCTCTGTGATTTGGTGCGGTTGATACAGAAACCCCCCTCCATCCCCCTCGCACCCCACCCCCCCCACCCGCCCGGGTTTTTTGCCTGAGGCTCTGCTGATAACCAGAGTCTCCACCGAAAACCCAGAGGCTCGGGGTCGTCCTCCGCCTCCACCCTCTATCAATTTGCCCCCTCCGATGGAGATGGAGGCAGCTCTGCTCGCTCCACTTCCTCCTCCACGCCGTCGACGCTCACACTGATACACCAGTGTGCCGATATTGGCTTTTTTTTATTATTATTATTCGAGTTTCACTCAGAGAGATTTCACTATTCTGGCCCTTTCTCAGACCAGCTTCAGTGTGGGGACGGGCGATCCTCAGAGGGAAATAAAAGGTCAACAACTGCCACATAGATGTGATGAACATCATCTGAAATCTGGGAATCTGAAGATTGTTTTGAGATGCAGCTCAGTAATAAACACAGTGTTTTGGTTAGATGTCTATTTATTATTATTTTTTAAAATTTATTTAGTGTGTAGAACATTGTGATGGAAGTATATGATGGCCATTCCCATGCTCAGTTATGTTTTTGGTGAGTTTTTTTGGAGTTGATATTATTTGTTACACATATTTTGTGCAAAATTTAACCATTTTGACCACATGAGGGTTAATAAAAATGGTCACACTACATTAGGACACCGAGATGTTGAGGAACGCCATAGAAAAATTCAGGCTGTGATTTGGTGTCAAAATTTTGGACTTTTGGAGATTTCTGTAAGAATTCTGTTTTTTTTTTTGATGATGGGCATTCTGTCTGGAAATTGCTCAGAAACTCCTTATGGTCAATATCGTTTCAAAGTGTAGTTTCATGTAACACCGGTGTCTTCACTCTACCTTTTAAAAATGAGCTCTTTACAGCCTCTGAAAGACAGTAAGTCAGGTGTTTAACCCCTTACTGTCAGAACAGTAAGGGGTTAAAGGGACATTTCACCCGTAATGCATAATTTTCCTATCAAGTGCTTCCTATGAATGCTGCCTTTAGTCTTCAACGGATTTCCTAATTTTACAACGGCAAAATGCGATCCAAAGTTCTGTTTGCGAAGCTCTCGTTCGCCCTGCTGTTGTAATCCAAGTCTCTGAAGTCCGGTCGCATGCTCAGTGCGTACCAAACACACAGGTTTTCGCTCAAATTTTGCTGCAAAGGCGAGTCCCGCAGGTCATGAGGTGTGTGTTTCTCCGGTACGAGCAGCTTGGATGGATACACTCCCTGCATGAGAGGAGGATTTTGCAGAAGTAGGAACCTCCTGATACCCTTTAGTTTATCTAAAGGGTATCAGGAGGACCTTTTTTTAGCTGGGGTGTAGAACTGAACCCTTAAAAAAAAAAAAAACATTTGATTGCCTTTGGAAGAATAATTGTTGATTTCATATAGTTATTTTTGTGAATAAGACAAAATACAGAGAACAATGGAAATGGTTGTGTTTTTTTTTTTTTTTTTCTACCTGATGTACAAAACTAACCGAAACCGTGACCCTAAAACTGCAATACAAGCCGAACTGTGGGTTTATTGAACCGTCACCCTGCTAATTGTGACATATGGATCCTATAAGACATCAGCACACCTTCACCTGCGCAGAAAGTGTGTGTGTGTGTGTCGATCGATTGGTGAGCACATATCCCTCGGCATGCGCTCATGAATGAATCGACACATGCACTTTTTGCGCAGGTGGAGGCTTGTGAGGACAGAGCTCGCCTGTTCTGCATCGATACTGGCCTCGAAAAATCCATATCAGTCGAACCCTAACGCGCACACACACACACACACACACACACACCACCACCACCACCTGCCTGTCCGTCAACCTCTGGTCTCACTAATCCCGAGGCCGTGGGGTGTGAAATTCAACATCAGCCCCCAGCTTCCATCCTTTCCCCTCTCTCTCTCTCTCTCTCTCTCTCTCTCTCTCTCTCTCTCTCTCTCTCTCACTCTCCCGGGGAGATAGCGGAGGAGCTGGCCCGGCCTTGACTCGGGTGAGGAATACAGCGATAGCCATCTGTTGTGAGCAGCGAGGCCACTGATGCAGAGAGAATGGGGTTGGAGGACAGTCGGCGAGCGCGATGGGGGGGGGGTTAGTTCCCTCCGAGACCTCAAGAAAAACACAAACCCTCAGGAAAGTGACTGAGCCCCAGTACACTCGACTTGACACGAACCAAGGCCAGAACCTGTCACCTGGGTTTACCTTGGCAGAGAGTTGAAGGGTCGCCGCTCAGGCAAAGAGGAAACCACGTGAAAAAATGTACATATTAGGCATTTAGCTCGTGCTTCTATCCGGAGAAACTTCCAATGTGTGCAAGAGTAGGACTCAATTTCTAGATCAAATATCACAGGAGGTCAGTGAACTGTGAACAAAGAACTATTGTACATTTTTTTGTTTTTGTTTTTTATTAAATATGAGTAGGGTCAGGTTTCATTTAGGTAATCATACACCGGTGTTTTTTTTTATTATTATTATTTAATTTGTGTCTTTTAGTTGATTTTACCAAATTATGTACTAAAGCACAGAAATTCCTAACCTTTTTTAAAAAAAATTAAGTGTTTGAATATGACACCTTCCTAAGTGTATTGTTGGAAATCTTTACTGGAGAAAAAAGAGAAACAAGGCACTTTTCCGAACTAACCGACCCAAAAGAAAACCCCGGCCAACAGCTGCAGAATCGATGCTGGATGTTGAATTGAACACATTTTATTTACCTTCATCCCAGGATGCATGGAGGAGTTTTTCTTTCTCCGTCGACCAAAATGACATTGTGAGACGGTGGTGTTCTCACAGGAAGGCGCGGGGCCGTGTGTCCCAGTTGGCGACCACAAGCAGAGCTTTCACGAGCATGGAGTTGGCAGCAATTTTCAGGCCCAGGAGGCCACGGCTACCTGCAACGGCGTTAAATGAAAATGAGAGCGTGTGTGCCAGCGGAACAGTGGAGAGGAGCGGGAATAAATTGGGAAAAGTTTCACACAGGAGACGCCGCTCAGCTCGGGCTCGAGGGTGACTCGGGTTAAATATCGCGGTGGAAATCTGTGTGTTAGAGCTGCGGTGAAATCTTTGAAATGTAGTCGCTGCCTTTGCCTTTTCTTGCCTTTTCTTGTCCTAAAGTGATCTCCAATGCATCATCTGGTCCTGCAGATACAGGCCATATGTTGAATCGTCAAGGTAACATGATGTAGCTTGGACTGCTTATTCCCATCGGATTACATAACTCAGACCAAAGTCAAGTCCGTGTATAGCTGTGCTCCTCACACACTGTGGAAAATAAGGAGGATTTTCTCATTCATATGCTGCCTATACCCTCATTACTCTTACCTATATAATGATATATTAAGTACAATGATAATGTTGCTTATTATATTATTACAAGTGATTAATGAGTCTCATAATAAATAAAAAATGACATGAGCAAACAAAATACGTATTAAAATAACAAAAACTAAACAGGATCTATTCCTTATAATTAGCATATCAGGGTATTTGCCCTAAAATGAGCTTTTCTGTTGGGTCACTGCACTGGCAGGAGGCTTGATAATTTAATTTTTGAGAATGGCAAACACCATTTTGGGCTGCAAAAGTTCTGCTACACATCATCAAACTCAAAGTTTGTTCATTTGATAAGGTCAGATGAACAAATAAGGTATTTTTTGTTTTTGTTTTTTAAGTGTGTTAGCCGGGGGGAAGCCCACCTCAGTGGCAGGAGGCTAACAGTTAGCATTTGGAGCATCCAGCCAGTATCCACCTCTCAGTAACAATGAAAGGAAGACAGCACCACTACTGTCCAGTAATAATATCATTTTTCGAAATAGGTGAACTGTCCCTTTAACAGTTCCTCAGGCTGTGGCGTTGCAGATTGCAGCTTTAAAGGCTGAGTTACGTCGTTTCAGGTGATGTGCGGGACCTCAAACTGTTCGGCTCTGATAGAAGTGACTACATTAGTCGGAGGGTCGTTCCTCGAGGCTTTCATTTGCAATGAACTTTGAGAGCGCTCCCTCTGTTTCCGCCGCAGTTTGGAAGCAGATAATCCACTTCATTGCCTCACCTTCGGGAGGTCCGGCACTTCTGGTCAGCCCCCCCAGAAGAGAGCAGGTTTGAATAGTTTGCTGTCAGCAGCTCAGATCTGCCGGGCTGGGTTGGAGGCGGTGGTCTGCGTGAAGGTCCTGGTGGTTAAGTGACTCGCATTAGCGTGTGGAATCGACACAGCAGTCCCCCTGGCCCCGGAGCCACTGTAAGGGCCGCACAGCAAATTAAAGCCGTCATAAAGATTTCACACAGCCCCTGTGAAAATGCTAGAGAGATAGATGACCCACCACGAGTCCTTGAGAAGCGGTGAGGGTTTTTTTTTTTTTTCTTCCTGTAGTTCAGCACCCCCGGTGCAGCTGACCTATATTAAAGAGCTGTTGTAATGCTGCAGCACAAGTTCTGCTCACAGGGAGTGTGAAGTGTGTTGAAGGAAAAAAACCCAACAGTCATTTGAACCACCTTTTTATTTGTGGAGCAGAGTTTTATCACCTTTTTAGGTTAAGATGAATCTTAAAATGCAGCATCAAACATAAAAGATGTGAGGCTGGAGTGTTTTAAGACAAATAAAAGCATCACAGTGCTTTTACACTAACATATCCCAGTCCTAGCAGTTAAATCAGAATTGTGTTTTTAAGTGTATTCTGCTAATTTATGTGCGTTTTATCATTTGAGGTTGATTAAATTATGCCAGGGATGTGTTAGGCAGACTCTGGTATTTGTTTCTCACTCACAAACTGGATTTTGTCCTAATCTGCTGCAAATGTCACATTTCCATTCACTCACCACAAAAAAAAAAAAAAAATCTGAAATTAAAAAAATAAATAAATAAATAACCAAAATAAATTAATATATGAATAGAAACTTCCAAAGACCTCCAGGTTAATAATCTCTCTGTTTGCGCCTGTCGAGCTGAAAAGGTCAAGCTTGTTGAAGTGACTTCCCGGCGACGACAGACGGAAATGAGCTCGTCACTAAATTTGGCACAAAGCATCTTTCCTCTTTGTTTGGGATTAATGTAATCTGCGTGGCCCCTGATATAAATAAAGTTACGACGTCTCTGTTGAGCGCCTTTACTTCCGTGCAAACCGTCATGAAGTCGGTTTTCTCTGTCGAATCTTCAATTAGATTTACATTCTGGTGGAAAAGCACACTGTAGATCCCATTATTTGATTTAGGACAGTTTAGTAATTGAATGCATACTCTATTAAGTGTTTGTAATAGACTCACAAAACAGTTTTACTTTTCATTTTCTTAACGCTATAGCCTGACACACTTTTTCCCCACTGGATGTGATGGTGCCCTACACACACACACACACACTTCCCTCCAGTGTTTCCAGGTTGCCTCTCTCCGCCCCGTCACATCCACCATCTCATCACCTCTCGCCGGCCTATCAATATGTCACACTCTCCAAATTCAGCACGTCTCCAAATGTCATTTCATGGGTGGAAAATGGAGTTTGTGTGTGAGAAAGGCACAGTGCTGCCGGCTGTGTTCGAGAAAGTTTTTTATTTATTTATTTATTTTTTTATTTCGTCGCATGTCGGAGGCCGCGGTTTTTCCCGCCCGCCACATCGATCCGTCTGCATTAAGGCGCTGGAATAGTTCCCTGACAGTTGTTTTGCAGTTGTTTGCCCTCTCCGGCTGTGGCGGGAACTCGCCTCCAGCGCCAGAACGAGGCGGCGAAATCCATTTATCACCTCGTCACCATCGGCTCATTCGCTCGTTACCGCTGTCCGAGCGCCCTCGCCCCTCTCTGACGGGGTTTCCTCGGGCCTGGACGAGGGGCTCACACAGGAAAATGTGCCTGACTTTATTTTCCGTGCTCAAGAAATGCACAATATTGTATGATTTGTTGCCTCCTTAACTGCTTTAGCTGCATTTTGCGAAATCCAGATCATGTCTACCCTCTTGATTTATCCCTCCTGATGTCATTGCACATGATTTTTGCATTTTTTTACTCATATCAGTTTGTCTATTTTCTTTCTTTTTTTCAACACAGGAGCTATAAGCAAAGTAATGACAGAAGTCGCTTTTTTATGTAGTTATGATATGTAATCTGATGTGTTGAGTTTCATAAATAGATATTATTACTGTTTTTTTCGTAAAGGATGCAAACCTTAGACACCATTATGTTGACTAATTTAATGGTGTAGAAAGACATACTGACTGTAAAAATAAAAAAAAGTGGCAGGCAGAGAGCTTGATCTTGGCCCAGTAATTGAAAGGTATAAAATCAGGTGTAATACAGATTTTAATTTATTGTACTCTGACTAAGGTGATATAGTAAATATTTTAGAGTTATTGAATAAGCAAAGTTGTGGAAGAGGACCATCTTCTGGGTCAAGTGGTGGGTTTTCAACCACACTGCTACACACTGTCAGACATAAAGGTACCGTACAAGTCTATTTCTGCCCCACCATGGTACAATCTACACAAATGTACCCAGTATAGGGCTGATTATTGCACCTCAAGGTGATTATCTGAATCTTAAAAAGCTAAAAAGATGTTCCCAAGCAGTAAAAACATATGCATATGCACCATTTCCTCTACATGTCGAGGAACAATATCAGGAGACCGTATTTGTTAGGCCAAATACAATGAATTAATAAATAAATACCTATATAAATAAATAACCTAAATAACTTAACCAAACCTCTACCTGTAGTGTTTAATTGCATGTTATGATGATGATTTAACTAACTGTAGCCTGTTAATTATGATTATTGGTTATTCTTACTTTGTTTTTATTTGTATTCTCTTGTATGTATGTGTATGTATTTGTATTTGTACTCTGTGAAAGAGAGTGGCTGACTCTCATTGGCCTCTTTGTACAATTAAAGGTTAAATTTAAGAAAAATTGGAAACGTCTGCAGATGGTTGATGGTCATTTTGTGGCGTCCGGTGGCACAAATCCCCCGTCACGGCGTCGCAGGCAGGAAGCGGCTCGTTTTGCGAAGGCGTGGCGCTCGTCGTGCGGCGGCGCGTGATCTCCAAGGCAGAAGTGTGTCGCGGCGTGGCGGGAGAGACGGCACAAATAGATTTTCATCTGCTTGGTCCTGGTTGTCTGATAAGCTGATTCTCCACACGACATGGATGGCAGGCCACGTATTCCCGTTTTTAATATACATGCCACTTCCCATTCCCACGGCTGTTTATCCTCAGGAATTTCATTTTGTTTCCAATTTGTTGGACGGACCTCTGCATTACTCCCCAACAAATAGCATTTCATTTTTTTTTTTTTTTTTTTTTTTTTGTACTTCGGTGATTCTGCAGGATGTGAACAGCATGTAACGTGGAAGATGAACATTAAAGATCCAGTGTTATAGGATACCTCATGTGCTCACGTGTGAAATTAAAGCAATAATTCTTTCAGCATCGGCATGCAAACAGCAACCAGGAGCCCTGATTTATGTTGGGTTTTTTTCCTCACTGAACAAAATGCAGTTTCAGTATCCTCAAAAGTTTCTGCGCTCCTCCTCTCGACGACATCACACAAACTTCCCCGATAACTACATTTGTTGACATTTTGCGTCGTTCCACAGCTAATTTTCTCCCTCCATTATCTTGGGAATGGCAACCTAAGCCCTGCTCTCCTTCCACCCGTCTCTCACAATAGAGCCAGTCGAACGCTCAGCCCGCCACCCTGATAACATTGTCATTTATAATGTTTGGAGCCCCGGCGTTGAGTGGCAGTGGGGCAGAAGGCCATATCTACCAACAGAGGAGCGATTATGGAGACCCGAGCAGGAGGCCTCTCCTGTCAATCCCATTGGTTTGGAGTTTCGCTCTGTTCTTCTAGCCGGGGCAAAGCAGATTAGCCATTTCGTCGGGTCTAATTGAGCTCTTGTCACTCTTAGCCGAGAATAAAAACACAGAAAACCACCAGCTTTTAAACAGGGGATTCCTGCAGAGACAAAGAAGAAAAAAAAAAATCGAAAATTGCTTCATATTCTCAATATCTCTTCCTTTACCAGTCAGGTGTTGTGATATGAATAATGTAAAGATTCCTCCACCGTGAATGAATAAAAGAAGTTGATCAGGCCAGTTTCAAGAGTTTGTCACAGAGAAAAGTTAAGTTAAGATTAGTTTGGTTTAATTAAGAAAGGCGAACAACTTGGGTTAAGGTAAGGTTTTGTTGTGCTGCGAATGAAAACTGCACTTGATATCGTGACATGATACCAGATATCGTCTGGGCTTTTGGATATCCTAATATCATGATACGCCATTTAAGTCATATTCTAGTTTTAAAGGCTTCTTAACAGTTAAGGGAGGCAGTTTTCTGAACTTAATAGACAGATCTTGTTGTGTTACTCGCCTCTACCTGATTGGCTGTCATATTCACATGACTAATGACTGTTTATCAATAATCTCTTGTGTAAGTATCTTGCCAGCAGTCACCCCTACAATAACAATATTGAGGTATTTGGCATTTGCCATTTGGTCAGAAATTAATCGACATTCATCAATTAATTATTTTGAGTCATTTTTAATAAGAAAATGTTCAAATTCTCTGATTCCAGCTTCTCAGATGTGTATATTTTCTGGTGTCTTTTGTCCTCAATGACAGTAAACTAAATATCTTTGGGTTGTGGACAAAACAAGATATTTGACGATGTTTCCGTGAGGGCTGTGTGGCACCGTGATCAACATTTTTCACTGTTTTCTGACATTTTATGGACCAAACAACTAATCAATTAATCAAGAAAACAGTCAAAACATTAATAAATAGTGAAAATAATCATGTTGTCACAGCACAAAAAGACATTTAAACATATTTTAAATGCTTTTAAATTCTGCTTGTACTTATTAATTTCATTTTTGAATCAATACTTAAGCTTAGATTGTTCTGTTTATTCTTAGCTTTGCTGAAATCAGGATAAATAACACAGAATGAGGATGTATTTCTTCGATTGCCAGACAATGTCAAGACATTTTTAAAAAATTCACAAAAAAACAATCCCGTGCTAGAAGCTGGATGCGTTACACTCGGCTTGACTGTTTAGCTGCGATCAGTGTGTCGTGCACACGCGGTACGACAGGCTATTTGGGCTGGTTTTGCATGAATAAATCCTCAGATCGGCATAACATGAATATATAAAGCCTGTTTCTATATGATGGATGTATGGAGAGGGAGGCGGGGGTGCGACCGTCAGATTGAGACTATCATTTGTCCACAAATAGAGCTCATTAATCTCTAATCTGACTGCTTGTTCAATACTCGACACTCAAATGAACCTGTGCACAGGAGAATTAACGAGCCTCTGTCAGCGGTTCATCGCTCTGAATGATACTTCCAGAAGTTTCTGTGGCGAGATGAGATAAGCTTTGCTGCTGAGACATGATACGATAAAGGTGTTGTAGTGTGGCTGCACTGTTAAAAATCAATATATCACTGTAAGCTTAATTGTGATACACTGGCATAACTACTATTCATAATAATAATAACAATGAGGCAATAGTAATGTACATTTTTAACAGAATGTTAATTGCCATTCTGTCAGGCAGTAATTTTAATCTCTGGTTTCATGAACCACGTCAAGTAACATCTGAATTGCAGCAGGAAACAATACTTAAAGAGGAACTTTACCCTAAACCCATGTCTGTGTGAAGACTGACCTCTAGTGGTGGGAAAAAGGAGGGCACCTGCTCTTTGGTGGCAGGTGATGTCACCACCTGTGGTTCTCTGTGGGGTTTTGGTAGTGGGTCATCTTCCTTTACCCGAGGATCTTTGGTTAAACTGGGGCTGCTGTCCATGGTGCTGAAATGTGGCCTCTCTCTCCCTTGCACTCTCTCTCTCTCTCTCTAATCTTGCAAAAAAGAGAACTTATTGTTTATTTAAGAAAGATTACAAATGTGGAAAAATATGTTAAGTAGCCTTTAATTTGCCTAAAAGTCAGAGATCATTATATATTGAAACAGGAGGATGCAGAGATTGTGATTGAAGGTGAAAAAAATTGTGAATATTGTGAGGTGGACAACAAATTCATTTGATTCTATACTGTCTTTTCTATAACACCTTGTTAATAATGTTTTAGCATTTAAAGCATGGGATAAAACGAGGTGAGTAAGATATGATAGATGAATTTCTCTAACATATGAGGGATGAATATTGTCTTATACTCAGGCCAATATGGCAATTAATTTATTCAATTTTATTTTTTAATTTTAATTTTTCAATTTTAATTTTTTTAATTTTATGTACACATTTTTTTTTATGTTCAGGGATCCAGTCTGATTGTGGAAATAATACAACAGGTTTATATTTCATAAACCTGGTGAATGCGGTAACTTCTCTCACGTGCCATGTACAATTGCATGTGTTCACACAAGTGGTTCTTGCATTATCTTTGTCAAGTAACACTGATCAGCTTCTGTTGCTGTTTTATTATATCAGATTATATCAGAAAATATATTAAAATACACCTGGACTCTACAGGTAGCTAAACCTGTTTTGCCTCACAGGTCTTTTTTTTAAGTTTATGGCCTCTGTTGTGAAATTGTGGGATTGGGATTGGGCAGTAACGTGATGAAGACAGCCCCTCTCATCCCTCCAAAATAAGAGTCCCAGGTCACTTTGGAAAACTGACTCCGCTCAGCCAGCCAGAGGAGCGGAAACCTGCCACCCTCAGCCCACAAATCAGCAATAATTATCTTGTATTTAATCCCGGCTGGAGTTTATTTATTTATGTGCGAGAATGACATGTTGAGTGACAGTTTCCTGATTAGGCTGCAGGAAATAATGTCGGCTCGGTGTGTCTTATCACCCCGAGAGGCGAGTCCCTCCGCCTGAGAGGGCTGGCTCCAGGCAGGCTGATGGCTGAAGGGGGGAGTTTGGCGACGAGTTGCGACACGTTGGCAAAGAAGGAGTTGAGAGACGAGAGCGGGTGGGAAAATGTCAGACTGACGGTAACTGCTGTAAGGTTCCCCAGCCCCATGTCATTTGTTTGGAATGATAATTACCACAAAATCAACCCCATTTTGGTGTGATTAAAAATACTTCTCACTGTGTGTAACACCAAAAAAAAAAAAAAACAAGCAAGTTTTCATCCTTCACATATTTAAAAAAATAACTTTCAAGCCTTCTCAACAGTTACCTTTTCATTTTTTTTACATTTTACTTTTGTCTATCAAATGCATCTTGTCACCTTACATTAGGGCTGGGCACTATAATGATATTATATCAATATAGTGATTTGAGGCTAGATAATATCTGGGATTTTAGATATCATAATGTCATCATTTGGCATAAATGTTGCCCGGGGTTTGGTCGTCATGGTCGGAGATAAAAAGAGAGTGGATTCACTGTCCGGTTTTCTTTCTAACTGTTTTCGTTTTGAACTCACCATCTAGTCCAGTAACTCTTGAGATGATCCACTTTCTGTCGAGAGTTTCCTGCACACCGAACTCGCTGAGCCTCTATGTATAGCTGTCACGCCTTCAAATGATGCTTTCACTTGCACTCGGCTAACGGTGTGGCATTCGCTGAAACTGGGATATAAAGCACTTTTACAAGAAGCTGCCCAAAACAGAAGCAGATCAGAAAACAAGGAGGCTTTGCACTAAAATATGAACAAATATACTTATGAAACAGGAAGTTACAAATAAAGGCATTTCTCTAGTAAAGGCCTCGTATCCTCTGCAGTTTTAGGTAAATAAAGGCCCCAGCCGCTATTTGAGGAAATACAGTTACATGCAGACTGAACATACTTTAATATTTTGGTGAAGTTTGGTATCTTACTGTTGGCTGGGGGTTTTCATACTTTTTCATTTTCCAGATCCAGAAACTTGACTTTTATTATGCCACCCATCACATTTGAAATGATTTTGTCCTTGGAGCCCTGATATTAAAAAAAAGATCATTTGTTTTGCTGTGTTAAATAGTTAAAAAACCCATGGTAAAATAGTTGATGATGTGGGAAAAATATTAATTCTTGAAACATTGCAGAGGTAAACTGTGCTCTATACGAGCTTTGCAAGGGACCTAGATGTCGCTGGACATGTGATGAACTCCTGAATCTATCTGTGTGTCAGAGGAAGAGATAATAGCTGAGACCTCTGGGTGAACTGGGTGTGTGTCCCATCTCATGTTCGAGACACGTGGTGTTGTGCTGCCTCAGGGTACAGTTACCTTAATCCTGTGGAAAGAGGGAATTCTCAGATTAAGGGTCATCGCCTTCATCGTGTGTTTCATGAGGAAACTGCCTCGTATTATGACTGTTTATTGTCTGAGTTTGGATAAGAATCCTCAGCTTGATTGAGAACTGCATTTCATCTCTGAGGTTGATTGCTTGATTGATTTTATTCAACCATAAAAAAATAAATAAATACAGGATACGCAGAAGTGTGGCTCTCCCATGATGCACGTAAAACAAAGAATTCTCAAGAACATCTTGCAGAAGGAAGAATTCCCCCATAATTATAAAATTAGCAAGAAATGACCCCAATATATGGCAAGAAATTAGCAACCATCAGAAAATAGGCACGTTCAGACGGCGTTCACAAACATTTAGATGTCAGAAACTAATTTCATTTCAGTGTATTAGTCTGTCCATTGTTTTCATGAATTCTATTTATCCTCTTTACCTTTCAGTAATTAAAAAAAAGGAAAAAAGAGGAGGAAAACAGGCTTCATAACAGTCGGTGTATTGTCGGTGTATGTATTGACTGAGGTATCATGCAGTTAAAACCTATTCTGGAGGCGACAGCTTCTATTGATATAAGTTTTAAAATTTCTACTGGCCACCGCAAAAGCTGATAAAGACTACAGATTACATGAAGGCCTCTTTAAGATTGTCAGAAAGACTTATTTGTTCCAGTGAAAAATGACAAAAATGTACCGAAAGTTTTTCCGTACAAAAATTCCTGGCAAAGAAGAACACCAGAGTAGAATTCCCTCTGGTTTCAGTTTGATTAGGATATGGCATGCCGCAACGAAATTGGTTTTATTTGTGTGTTTCCAGCAGGTCGAGCTGGAGCCCGGCCACCTCGAAACCAACAGAGGCTGCTCACCATCGAGGGGGACGAAGAGGAGAGTATGAGTGAGTCCCAGTCAGAAATATTAATGCACATGTTTTGTATCAACTTCCTATAAACTGTAGCTTCCTTTTTAAGCTCTGAAAACAATTCAGTTTTGACTCGTAGAATATTGTGGTGTGATTTTTCACTAGATGCGATGACCCTTTTATGTGCCTCAAATTACACGCAATATTAGATGCATGCATGTAGGAAAAAGGAATCCAATGCCTTATGTTTCCATTGTTGCGCAGTTTTGTTTTGCTGTGTTAAAGGATTGTCCTTGAAAATGTGGCTTCCAATTCATTTTTTCCCAGCTCAGGTGGCAGGATCAGAGCTTAATCCCAGGGTCAGAGTGTATCTGCTGTGTTATTTCAGCCCGTTTTGATGACCGATTCTAAGCTTGTCCCCCCCTGCTCTCAACTAAAAAAGCTCCCTAAAGCCCCCTGGAGCTCCACCTCTGGATTTAGAGCAGAGGTCTATTTCAGCCTCAAACCGCCCCAGACCCAGAATAAACCTCCCATAGCAGTGAATGGAAAATACGGATGGAGCAGGATTCTGTGTTAAAGTTAAAACGCATGCAAGGCCGGGCAAAAAGAAAAAAAAAATGTTTCACTTTAAACTGACACCATTCAATCCTGAAGCCTGAGCTTTTGAGAATGTTTAATTCAGAGGGAAAAGACACAAGTTTAGTTGGAAAAAAAATGATGTGATCATCAAGCTAAGAGACAGAGATCCATTTGTCCGGGTAGATGGATGTGCTTGAAGACATGAACCGGATCGCCAATTTGGCACCGTGTTTTGGCCCGATGCTGCTTTGCCCCAGCACTAACTGATGGGCCCCTTTTATATGCTTCATTATTTGTGTTTGGACACCAGTAATCCCCTCCCTGTTCTGTGTAAGCCAAAGCGAAACCAGTCGGGAGAGCATGTGGATTATGCCTAACAGCACGGGGAGGGTCGGTAGCAGGCTGATGATGGAAGTCGTCAAGGTTGTCCAAGGGCTTTCTGATGCAGCTTTACTCCCAAAAAACAGTTTTGATCGGACCGTTTAAATCTAAGACACCCCATTTAGATGCATGGACAACTGACCTTCATGTTGATGTGTCTCCTGCAGATTTTTTTGTTGTTCGGAGCGGTTTCCTTGCCAAGCTGCAGCAGTTGCTATTTCAGTGAAGTCACAACAATATGTTAAATCTCTTCTCTCTCTTCACCCAATAGGCCTATAATCACTCCCCCCCTCTTGTTGCTCAGGGCATTAACTGCCATTGTGTTTTTCTTGTTTGAGTTTCCACCCCCTCTCGCATGCATGTTATTTACTTTGCATAGCCTACTGTGCTGTGACGGCAAGCCAAAGACAATTCTGTCTGGGCGCTGTGCACTCTGTTTCAGGACATAGTGACTCGCAATGCATATTGGCTTCCAGTAAAATAAATTGGTCTTGCATTGTTAGCCGGCACATGAACATCTCGATTTACATTGATAGATTTTTATGTGTCGAAGTCACTCTATTGCAATGTGTAAACTGTTGTTGATTTATTAAGCAAATTGCCCGTCTGTCTCCAGCTGGTTGCCACAAGATTTCTTGACCGCCTAACACAGACGAGCTAGCAGTGTTTGTTTTTTTGTTGTTTTGTTTTTATTTTTTAATTTTTTTTACCCAAATTCATTTTCAGTGTGGCTCCTGGTTTCCTGTTTGAAATGACCACATTTAACCAAATGAATCCTGAGAGTTGATTAAGTCTCTTGAGCAGCTTCCTTCAGGCATCATTATTTCAAGTGCAAATCCATTTTTGGGAAAGTTGACATCCTTGTTTGCACCCTCATCTTCCCCCCACAACCCCCATAAACCTGCATTTTATAGAAGGATTACTTTCTGTCCTGAGCACCGAAAGGAGTAACCTATCGAGCTTTTGCTGGAGGATGTTATAAATGGAAATTTACATTAAGTTCCATCGGCTTTGTTAACAGGGCCCGGTGATATGTGTTCCTAAAACACAGATCTTCCAGAGAATAGCAACAATACCTTTTGTCTTTTAAAGAAGGCTTAGTTTAAATTTGTGCTGTAGTTTTCTTCATTTGGAGGAAGACAAAGGCTAACTCACTGCAATAAACAAAGTCATATAAATACTTTTTAATGGCAATTAAACTCTCAAAGCTCATGTTACCTTGTTAAGGGAAGTATTAAAAAGTAGAAAATTTTCATTGTCATTTCTTCTAAATGTTGTGTCGCTTGGTTAATCATGTTTTTTATGTTACAATTACTATTTTGATGTGATAAATTAAGGTATCATTATCTTTTGTAGACTTGCTTATCCATTGTAAGTGTGCCAACATAATTTACTGTCACTTGATTATTCCAATGCCACCCCTAAAATATTGATAAGGAACACACATCACTTGTTCAGTTACAAAGAGAGGTAAAGGAATCTCTAAATTTTACATTTACAAGATCCTGCAACGAAGGCGTTGTAAGTTACTCTTTCTGGGCACCGCAGGTTCATGCAGCACTGATGTTAAGGAAAATCGGAACTTGGACAACCTCTTCTCCAAAGAGGGGGTTGCAGCTGAGGCTGCTCAGCTCCCCAATGGGAGCGGTGGGGGTGGGAGGAAGCGGCCCTTAGAGGAGGGCAATAATGGGCACACACATTCCAAGTACAGGCCCAAGAAGCGTAAGAAAGTCCCCGGGCCCATTCTACCTAAGAATGCCCTCATGCAGCTGAATGAGATCAAGCCGGGGCTGCAGTACAAACTGCTCTCCCAGACCGGGCCGGTCCATGCTCCTGTCTTTGTGATGACTGTGGAGGTCAATGGGCAGCTCTTTGAGGGTTCAGGTCCTACGAAGAAGAAGGCCAAGCTGAACGCAGCTGAGAAGGCGCTGCGCTCCTTCGTCCAGTTCCCCAACGCATCTGAAGCCCACATGGCCATGGGTCGGACATTGTCCGTCCACACGGATTTCACCTCTGACCAGGCGGACTTTCCAGACATGCTCTTTAATGGCTTTGAAACATCTCCCCCAGCGGATGACCCATTTTACCTTGCATCCAACAGTAATGGTTCCTTCAGCTCATTGGGAATAGAGTACCCATTGCTAGCCTCCCCTGTCCCAAACTTGGTCCAGGCCCCTTTACCGGTACCTCAGGCCCCCGCCACCTTCATCGCTCCTACAAATGGCAAGAACCCCGTCATGATCCTCAACGAGCTGCGGCCGGGCCTCAAGTATGACTTTGTGTCTGAGAGCGGAGAGAGCCACGCCAAGAACTTTGTCATGTCGGTGACTGTAGATGCACAGAACTTCCAGGGTTCTGGGCGGAACAAGAAGCTGGCCAAGGCCCGGGCTGCCCAGGCTGCTCTCTCAGCTCTCTTTAACATGAAGCTGGACCAAGCACCATCACGACAACCAATACCGAGAGAAGGACTGCAGCTTCACCTGCCACAGGTAAGCAGGCTCTGAATGATGGCATTCTTTTGCTGTCCAGTGTCATTCTTTTTTTGTTGAGCCTAATTAAGTAAGATAACTGCAATATGCAAAGCTAATGATGGCATACAGTGATGCATAAGGTTGTGATTACATAGGACTTGCATTTGAACGCATCTGTCCATTTGATTATATTCAGTGGTTTGTTTGCAGCAGATGTCGTCCAAAATCTGCACCTCAGACTGTGAATGTGGCATGTGACAGGGTAGTGATCAGAGCAGAAAAATCTCATTGATTGATTGATGGTAAAAAATATTGAATTATCACTGTTGAATAACATAATTACTCAAACATCACTCACACATTTTTAGTTCTGTAATTCTTTCTTGCGAAGTGAGTTATAGTGGAACTGAACCTTGCATCATTTTGCTGAGGGCCCTCTGGAAGCCCCTCAAGGGCCCCTGAGGGTTCTCGAATGCCACTTTGAAGACCACTGTCCTGTGCGATCATGGCCTCATGCAACACCTCACAACAAAATCAGTGTTGCACTTGAAGGGGGTGAATATTAATTAATACTGAAAAAAAATGTGTCTACAGCTGTCACACATCAACTACAAACCTCTGCCAAAGTCTTATTGAAAATAAGACCAATAAAGCACAGAGGTTCAAAACGGTGTGCACTGGGAATCTATTTACACATAACCTAATCCCTGCCTGTAATCCCTGGCCACAGATAACAATGGTGCTATCTTAATTAACATCACCCCTGACTGCTATTCAAACACAGCTATTGATTATACAAGCATTCCCCCGTAAAGTCTGTTTTATTTACAGATCAGTCAGTGAAGGAGAGGATTTGACTGTGTTAAGCCTCTCAGACGCCTTGGCCGGCGTTCACACCAGTGCAACCCTGCTTAATTGAAATATTTAGTCATAGTTTTAATGTGGATAAGAGGACTTTCAGCACATTCCAGTCATTTGTCTTTGGAGAGATTGTCTAAATTTTTCCTTTGGGTTCAAACCAAAACCTCCAAAAGCTTCTCTGTTTCTCCCTGTATTTCTTTTTTCCTCAAAAGCTGTTTTTTTTTTTTCAAATGTGTCTCTTGCTTTGCTGTCTCAGGTGCTTGCAGACGCCGTCTCTCGTCTGGTTGTTGACAAGTTCAGTGAACTGACCGACAACTTCACGTCCCCCCATGCTCGACGGAAAGTCTTGGCTGGTGTGGTCATGACAACAGGTATGACTGACTCATCCTGCTTTGCTACAAACAAGAGATCACTTGAAGCTTGGGTAATTGTTGGTCTGTTGGTGGCACTGCGGTGGGCCAATTCATTTCAGTGTAAAAATGCATCAGTGACCAAAGCTTCATCAGATTTGGCCAGGCAGCTTCATGAGCACAAACCTTATTGCTCTGTTGGTGCTGCTGCTGTGGGCCAATCAGTTTCATTTCATAAAGACTCAACATCACAATATGAAGCTATGTCATCTGCAAAACTGGGACAGCAGTGTCTGAGACACTGCTGCTTGAAGCCTGTGAACATTTTGTCCTGTTGGTGGAGCTATGCTGGGTCAAATGATCCCCAGGGAAACATTGTTGCTGTTGGTCCAGTACTGAGTGAGATTACCTAAGGTGCAAAACAGGCTGCAATGTAATATTTGCAACTGTAATTGTCATTTAGACCCCAAATGATGGCGACATCTGGGTTCAGGTTTAAACATACCGAAATTACCCTTTAATGCACATTTGATATGTTTGTTATATGTTTACATTAGGTATTGGCTATACGACTACTTTTATGTTTATTCAAACAAAAAGTGCATAATGTTGCACCTTCATTTGTTTTCAATATAAAACTTGAAACTTTGGTGAATTGAGTCCTTTTGTTTGCAGTATCAGTACATTTTCAACACATTATAACAATAGTGAGTGTTGGTGGTGGCACTGTGGTGGGCCAGTCAGGTTTATATTCAAAATGTCAGTATCACAATCTATCATTCCCCCAAATTCTGTCTAAATTGGGCAAACAGAGGCTCAGCAAGTCCACGTAGACATGGGGGACAACTGGCCTTGCTCGCCTATTGGGATCTGTGTAAACTACTTACCAAGGAAGAAATAATATTTGACACTTGTGTGTTTGATTCAAGTTTTGACCAGAGCTCCATCCTTAGCATTCAGATTTGTCAGGCAACTAACTTGCATTCTGAAAATGTTTTTTTTGGCTCTGTCTTTTGAGGTTTTATCTCAAACTGTGACTTTATTTCTGCCTCTGAGGAAGTTTGGCCTCCAAGAAATATTGGAATATGTCCAATCTGCAGGTACAGAGCAGCTGTCAGACCCTTCACTGGAACAAATGTCTGTTTTCCATTGCAAATGTCTCTCTTCAAATTTGTGTGTCCAGGCACAGATGTGAAGGAGGCCCAGGTCATCTGCGTGTCCACAGGGACCAAGTGCATAAACGGTGAATACATGAGCGACCGGGGGTTGGCACTGAACGACTGCCACGCTGAGATTGTGGCTCGACGGTCACTCATCAGGTACCTGTACTCCCAGCTGGAGCACTTTCTCAGGTGAGTCCAACTGCAGCGGAAAACTGAGGGACTGTGTCTAGAAAAAAAATTAGTTGGACTGTGTTTACTGTACTGTATCTGTCTTTATGTGCATCTCTAATGCACCAGGAGAGCTGCAGGTCTTTAAAAAGTCAATGCTCAAAGAATTTCTGGATAATCATGGTGTATTCCAGCCTGGAAAACTGAGAAAATATGATTAAAAAAAATCTTTTGGGGAGTCGGGGAATATCAGCAAATTTTACAAATTGGTCACTTGGATATAGGAAAATGTATATATATTCCATATGCTGAGGTTTTCAACTCCACTGGAATGCAAACCAGACAGTCTACCCGTTAAGAAAAACATTAACAAACAAGAAAGACATCATTTATTATTATTGAAGCACTCTGACTTAGTTATGGCATAGAACAGGGCTATTCAATTACAAATTCAGTTGGGCCAGATTTTTAACCGAGACCTTAAGCTGGGCCAGGCATTTTCAGTGGTCAGTAAGCAGGAGGTAATGACAAATTACAAACCAACAGAAACATAATGAAATAACAAGTGATGTTTATTCATCATTTTGTCATTTTAATTTTTGTATAAAGCAGCCATATCACACGAAGGGAAGCTGCTGTGGCTCTCTCTTGTGTTGTACATGTCCGCACCAAAGTAGTACTGCTCCGGTTGTAAGATGCAATTAAACTTTGCACCTTTGAGGTTCTCTGCTGAGATCCTTCGGGAAAGTTTACCCGGAAAGTCGGGTGTTTTTCCAGGTGGTGTCTCCGGACATTGTACTCCTTAAGTACCGCAACGCAGTCATTACAAAGTAAACACATAGGTTTGGCGTTTGGAGTTGGTGGTAAAATAAAACAGTATCTGTCTGTCCAGACAGGGTTAAAACGGCGGTTTTCATCGTCAATTTTTCGTTTAAGGGTTGAAAAAGACATACTTTTGAGCCGCTAGCATCAGTAACTTTCAAAACAACGCGCTGCAGTGTGACTTGGTTGTGTGTTGCTAGGCAACGTGGAGTGTTGCATTCACTTTCTGAACTACTGCAGGGATTTCGAGTTCATTCTTGCGAATGTTTTTCTCTGCTTTTTTGGTTGAACCACGAGCTGGGCCACTCGGGAATTGCTTCTGGGCCGCATGTGGCCCGTGGGCCGCCAATTGAATAGGCCTGGCATAGAAGAAGACTTTAAACAAAAAATTAATCAGATATTAAGGACTATTACTCTTACATATAGCTATTGGGCATCTTATTTTTTTCACCATGCGATGCTTTTTGTTTTATATCTAGAACAGTACAGAATAGGATCAGGATATAGTTGTATATATATATATATATATATATATATATATATATATATATATATAGATAGATAGATAGATAGATAGATAGATAGATATAGATATATATAGATGGATCTATTGTGTTCTATTCCAACATCACCTCCCTTTTTCTTGCTTTAATGTTAACTTTGATGCCAACTGCTGCTACTGCTGCTGTGTTATTTGAATTTGCCCTTAGGGGGCTCAGTAAAGGTATAGCCAATCTAATCTACAATAAGTAAAACATGTTTTCATGTTCATGTAGAGACAATACATGATTTTGAAAATGAAAATTGAAAATGATCTGATTGGATTTTGGGACTTAAATGAAAAAAAAACAGATTTTCTTGACACGACTATAACTCCTTAATGCGTTAAGATGTTGAGTATGTATTAATACTCTGTTAGGGGGAACACAAAACCTTAATCCTTGGTGCAAAATAATGCCATTTGATGCTTGCAGTGTCTCGGCTAACTTACCCATTATCCCTGTTTGATTCCTCGTATTTCCAGTAACAACAAAGAGGAGCACCAGAAGTCAGTCTTCACTGCCTGCGACAACAGACAAGGCTTCCGGCTGAAGGAAAACGTCCAGTTTCACCTCTACATCAGCACCTCGCCATGTGGGGACGCCCGCATCTTCTCTCCTCACGAGGCTGGAGCGGAGGGTTAGTGGATGAAGTGAAAAAATAATGTTGTTTAGTGTGGCCAAACTCCAACGTTTTGGGCAAAATCCCCTTTTTCTGACTTGCCCAGACTAAGACATGATGTTTAATCCCACTTTATCTCGTGTGTCTGTTAACTCCACGATAGGATGAAGTTGTAGAGCAGTAAAAGTTACTGTAAGAGCTTCAAAATGGCTTGCATGTGATGTTTTTCATGCCACAGACCAGGGAGACAGACATCCAAACAGGAAAGCCCGCGGGCAGCTGCGCACCAAGATCGAGTCGGGGGAGGGAACCATCCCGGTGCGCTCCACCAACACCATCCAGACGTGGGACGGGGTCCTCCAGGGCGAGAGGCTGCTCACCATGTCCTGCAGCGACAAAATTGCCAGGTTTGTAATTCATCCTCCTGCTTTTCCCTCTGACTCCACATGGAAGCAGAGTCTGTTTGGACATGGTTGCTAGGGCCAATAGGACACCGATACCCAATATTTAGGACCAAGATTCATTTACAGTAAATTTGAAATAGTAGTGTTCAGTATTAGATTCACTATCGCAAACCTTGCTTTGAATTCACAAATGTTAATGTTAATTGAAAAAAATGTTTATTAGCATGATTATATCAGTAGAAAAAAGTCAAAAGAAAAAAGGTTGTGTATAAAACTACCCACATGCGCAGATGAGAGTTTGTTTTTTTTTTGCCTAAAATGCAATCAATCCATTTGGTCATAAAAAGGGCCTGTAATACGGCCACTGTGGTTCCTCTTGTTTTAGTCTTTTACCTCCTTGTTTTTTTTCTTTTAGCCTTTTGAGTTTGTGTTAGATCCCTGCTCTCCAATCGAAATCTCTTCAGGCGGCTCTGTTGGTGATGTTTCCCCTTTATTGTAGCCTGTATTAACTCTTCACCCCATAGACTCAAAAGGCACATAACCTCGGGATTACTCCACTGGCCTGAGCCTTCATCCTCCATCATCCTACTCATTGCTTTTATCCAACTTGTTTCGAATTGTTTGCAGGACAGGCTGCCTGATGTAGGCATGTGTTGACCCGTGAAGCCAAAAGTGGATCTGCAGATATGCGTTTTCGCCCACAGTGCACGCTGCACGGCCACTGTGGGCTATGCATGGCAAATTGTGCTCACTCCCTCACTCATGGACGACCAGCGAGGGACATTTAGAGGGATGCATGTAAAAAAAAAAAAAAAAAAAATAGGTTTCTCAGTGAATCTCTTCCTTGCGCTCATTGTTCATGTGAAGCAGCCATTTCGAGGTGGTGTTGTCGATTTTTGGAAAATAAAACACCTCGTCTGGGGGCTCGAACACACTCTTGAACACGCCCACGACCGACCGGCGAGGCTTCGAGTGCAGTGAAAAACAAAATCCACAAAGTAAAGCAAGTAGAGTGAAGTTCAACCGGTACCATGTAGTGGAAAAACAGTGGAAAAGTGGAAAAACAGGGACATTTAGCAGGACGTGTGCAGGTGTGGAGGTGTGGGTCTGGACCGGGGGGAAGGCAACCACTCACTGTTTGGTTCCTCTTCGTTTTTTTCTCGCTCATATTTGCATAATGCACATCCGATGTGGACGACACGTGAGCGTAAGATCAGAACTGGGTCACTTGTACAAGGAAAATGATACCAGAAGAGCAAACGGTGCTGAGAGTGATGAGAGAGGAATAAGATCTAACGCTGGTGAGTTCAAGTTTGCAGTTTTGATTTGTGGTTTCCGGCGTGTGGAGGTGCGTCCTTACCCGACCCCAGACTGAGAAGACAGATGAGTGTTCCCTCGCGCAGCTTGAGAAATGTCTTTGTATCGCACCAGTCAAACATATGAATGAGTTAATTATACATGTGGATCGACGGGGTCTATAATCTGGCTGCATTGTATAGGTTTCTCTTTTCAGAATAGGAAAAGGGGCTCTGCGTTCTCCGTTATGGTGTTGAAGTGTGTGTTTGATCAAAGTCACTTGGAATCCTAATGATTATGATTAGGTGCATTTTAAAAGAGGCTAAATTAACTCTCTGTCATGCCGCAATCACTCGGCTGGGAGCTGCAGATCTCGAGGTGTCATTAGGCCGCCGGAGGCTTGATTAGACTTCTTGATTAATCGCCAGGGAGCCGCAGAGCCGCCGGCCCCCCCTCGGACCAGAATCAACTGTGCATTATCTGGAGAATTACCACAAACAATGATGTTGATTTTTTTTTAAGATTTGTGTGTTTTACGTTCCTTGCTCAGGCTCCCATTCTGCTTTTTAAGTGAACCTCAGTTTCCCCCTTTTTCCCTCCACGTCAAGGTGGTTTTTCGAAACGGAGCACAAAATGTTGACAAAATGACTGAAAAGGTCCCGGGTCGGGCGAACAACCTCACTAATCATGCGACTTTTACGGCAAATGGCGACACTGAAGCCCAGATAAAAGCCTTCCTCTTATTTTGATGAATAAAATGACATTTTGGATACAAATGTGTTTTTAAATCTTTTTCCACTAAAATCAGGCTTCGAAGGCTTTTGCATGAAAAGGCAAATGTTAAAGTGGTAATCTCCACAATTTTTTAATGTTTATTTTGTGGCCATCTTTGGTGCTAAATGCTCATAACTACTTCCTGTGCACCAGAGGAAGTAAAAATAAAAGTTTCATGAACTGATGATTGAATCACTGTTGTGTTGTAGCAATCAGAGGGATCAAAACAGGCATTTATTTATATGGAAATGTCACAGATTATTATTTTAATATTGATTTTTTACCAATAAAAGAAAATCACAAAGAAAATAAAGGCCATATCTTTTTTTAGTACATGCAGTAGCTTCATACAAAAGGAATATAAGTCATGAAAACCCTTTATTCTAAAGTTTGATGAAATTATTACCAGCTCTTGCAAACTGATCTCTGACATTCAAATAAAACTCACAGTTGAATAACTTTGAAGTTATTTGCTCATGAAATCGTTCACTTTATCCAGGTTGCGGTCAGATTTCCTTCAGAACCGTTGAACCGGCGTTAATTTCCAGTTCTGCTCGTCAACAACAATTTTTTCGAAGACAAAAATGAAAACGAGCACGGACGAAATATCATGACATTTTCCGTGGACAGATAAAAGTGACAGGAGAATGTGAGAAATGAAAACACAACTTCTGACCTCAGCTTGGAAAGGGAACAGACGCGTCGGCAAACTTTTGCTTTTTCATATCGAAATACGAGAAGCTATAATGAGAAACGAAGATAAATCCACGTGTAAAGGTCACTGACGCGTAAAACTACTCTTCAGCAAAATTCAGTCGAGTCAAATGTGTTTTCCTGTGCATTTGTTCCCTGCAGACTGGAATAAATGGAATAAACCTGTTGTTGTTTTGTTTCCCGGCAGGTGGAACGTGGTGGGATTTCAGGGCTCTCTGATGAGCTACTTCACCGAGCCCATCTACTTCTCCAGCATCATCCTGGGCAGCCTGTACCACGCCGACCACCTCTCCCGGGCCATGTACCAGAGGATCACCGAGATCGAGGGCCTGCCGCCGCCGTTCGCCTTGAACCGGCCGCTCCTCAGTGGTGAGACGCTTTTACACCTCACTGATCTCCATGAAGGTTTTTATTTAATTTTTCCCCCAGGAGGAAGAGGAGGAAGATGCTACACCTGACACTCTGTCTTTTTTATTATTGGTGAAGCAACAGATAGACGCTACATGACATCACATGCATTCATATAATAACTAACATGGGACATTAAACAGAGACTGTGTAAAGAAAATGTGAAGAAAAAGAAAACACTTAAACCCTAACCCTAGATTCCCCCTCTTCATGTCTCTATATTGTATATTTTATTTTATGGTGTTCCTGGATTACCATAAAATTGAAGGATTTATTCCAGGCAGGGAATACAATCTGTTCTCCAGGGACGTAATAATATCTATGTAAGATTTAATGAAAAGATGAAATTGGGGGCGGGTTATTGCGATTTAATTTTTCCTTTTTTTATTTTTTCAACGTTTGGCGACCACACGAATACTCTTCTCTTGGCTTCTGAGCACACATTCCTGTTTTTGTCTTGTTCACTTCATTAATTTTGATATTTCAGTCCATCCCTTCATGTGTATGCAAATGTACGTACATTTACAATGCATATGTGATTACCTCAGTGAACTGATTGTGTTATGCAGTGTCGATATTTCAGTTATTTGATTTTGTTATGTGGTGTCTCTTCCATATTGAAAAAAGGGGGGGGAAGAGAAAAACAATGTAAATTTGGTCGCAAAAAAAAAAGTCATTGGCATTTTCAATAAAAAAAATAAAAACAAAAAATGCCAGACACAGACAAATTCTCAGTCAACTGTGTGGGAACCCTCACATGTCGCTGTGCTCCGCAGGGATCAGCAACGCCGAGGCTCGCCAGCCAGGAAAAGCTCCGAACTTCAGCGTGAACTGGACGGTGGGAGACCAGGGACTGGAGGTCATCAACGCCACAACGGGGAAAGACGACCTGGGCCGGCCCTCCAGACTCTGTAAACACACCCTTTACAGCCGCTGGGTCCGCCTGCACTGCAAGGTACCGGCCACATCATCACCTGGAGGCAGAGCATCCACAGTTTCACACCAGGACTGACTGATGTGTGTGTGGAGGCTCAGTGTCCACCTTATCAGCTCCACCTGTACTGTCTAATCTAATCCAATCCAGCTGTTGTGCTATAAAGTTTCCTCTCCTGCTGCCTATAATGCTCAGCTTGTCTTGTTGTCACAGTAACAGAGGTGTTCATTCACTTCTATGTTTGGCATTGAGCTCATAGTTAGTGCTGCTGTTGGACTGGACTGCATTTTACTGACAGCTGTTTCCACTATTCTGTCCCACCTCATGTATATTAAATAAATGAGGACAAAAAATTGGAAACACCTCTCAATATAATGTAGTCCAGTACAAGACCTCTGCAAACTACAACCTCAGTAATAAACACAGAATTAAATTTACACATTCTCCAACAAAAACTGAACATTATAAACTTTGTTAAAAGGTAGAATTTATGGCAGAGCTGCTGCATTGAAGTGCATTAGACTGTACAGGTGGAGCTCATAAAGTGGACACTGACTTTATGTGGCATCTGGTGAGCATCATCAACCACCCTGGACCACATCTGAGTTTTAACAAAAGTAAAATGTCGGCTCTGTGCGTCAGTCTCCACTCTCACACACTTCCTTCTTTAGCGATATCGTTTACTTCCGACCCGGCTGGAAGTGCAGATTATCTCTTGGCACACAAAAAACAAACTAAAACAAACCAGAAGACGTTCTGTCTGAACTGGTGTGCAAATCTGGATAGGAACAATTCCCAAACCCAATTCCTAAACGTTTTTTTTTCTTTTCACTTACCAGGAGAAGGGAAAATATGGATGCACTGCCTGCATATCTCCCCTTCTCCGGTGCTTAGTGAGGAACGAGCCGAGGTGGTATAAAACAGGTTCTGAAAAGTTTTGAATCACCATAGCCACAAGAAGTGCTTGATCATACAGTTATAACTATGCACAAAAAATGTGAGGTTATAACTATGCACAAAAAATGTGAGGCTGAGTGGTATGGGAGATTAGCTGCAGACAGATACAGATGCACGCTAAAAACACATGATCCCCTCCAGGCTGCCACCTGACAAAGAGAATAATATCAGGATCTCATCAGGATCACCGAGGTTCATCACTGCCTAACTGCATCCCGTCTGTCCTTGTCCCGCAGCTTTTCTCCACCCTGCGGATCCGAGCCGTGAAGCCGAGCAGCTACCACGAGGCCAAGCAGGCGGCCGTGGAGTACCACGTCGCCAAGCACACGCTCATCAGAGCCTTCCAGAAGGCCGGACTGGGCGCCTGGGTGAAGAAACCCATCGAGCAGGACCAGTTTTCCCTCACCACCTGAGCCACGGCCGGGGCGGCGGGAGGGGTGGGGTGAGTCAGAGATCGCTTGCGTTACTTTCTGGAACTGTTCAGACGCCAAGAAAAAAACAAACAAAATTAAACCTGCAGCGAGTTCAGTGGCGGGACTCTTCCTTTCACTCCTTTTTTTTTTAAAGACTGGGTTGTGTGTTGTTGGGACGACTGGCACCAAACGCTGACGATCCAGAAGTCACGCTCCATGAATTTTGCATTCAATCTTTAATTTTTATACAACCTCGTGCTGCTTCCCCCACAGCCAGCACTACACATTAAATGTTGCTTTGGAAAAAAAAATGAGAAAGTAAAAGAGAAAGCTACTATCCAGTAAATTATGCAACTTTATATAAAGGACAAAACTGAAAAGAAAAGCGATACTTCGAAATGGAAAATTGTATACAGTATTGTCAGTTGCAAATGGCACTTGCCTGTGTAAGTAATGTTAATTTATTCATTTTGCATGTGTGATTATACCAAATGAATTAATGTCTCCAGGTTTGCTGTCACTTTCTGTGTTCCATGTTTATTGTGAAACCATTTTAATGTCCTGTAGGTTCTTATAGCGGTGTTATTTTATGTTTTGTTCGCAGGTCTATCTGTGTTTTATTTTAATCTAAGAGTGTGATTCTTTTTTTTTTTAACTTCATAACTGTGGTCGAGAACACTTTGTTAAATGTTGCTTGAATTTTTCCTGTTCCCGTCATGGTAAACGACACAAATTGCTAAAGAAATGTTATTTTAGCACATTAGTTCTGTATTTGCACGCCGCTGTGGCTAAATTGTACAGCTCTGCCATCCAATTTTCTGCTTTTCAGTCACAGATCACACCTACAGTTTGTTTTCTTTGGGCCAGACCATGATGAAATGTTTATTTTGTTGTTGTTGTTTTTTGTGTTTGGTTCATTTTGGTTCATAATGTCCAATTACAAACCAGCCAGGGCTTTTCAAACAAGAGCCACATGGACTCGATCAGCGTTTAGATTAAGAAAAAAAATCAATTCAGATTCAACTTTATTCAGACATGATGGACTTGTCTGTCTCCTCTCAGGTGTTCATGTCAGTGAAGAACACATGAGGAAATAACCGGATATGAGCATCAGTTTTGTTATTCTACACTTTTCAGGCTGATTTAACAGCCTAATATCAGATGTCAGTGTCTTGTCTCCTTGAATCTATAATTCCTCATCATGTTCCCACTCCTATGAACGGCATCTTGACCAGGGTTTCAACAGTTAGGAAATCCTGGAAAAGTCATGGAAAGTCATTGAAAAATATTCGCCAACCTTGTAAATGTTTTGGGGAAAAAAAGATTTTAAAAATTCAAAAAAGTCATGCAAATTGAAAACAGTTTCCATGAAAATCCTGGAAAAGTCATGGAGTTTGAAAATGTTTTTCAGCCCTATAAATGTTTTGGAGTAAAAAGATGACAAGACTTTGGAAAAGTCATGGAAAGGAAATTTTTCTTCATGAAGATCCTGTAAAAGTCATGGAATTTGAACATTTTTTCCATAAAAATCCCAGGAAAGGCATGGAATGTGAAAAATGTTTGCCAACCTTGTAAATGTTTTTGGGGAAAAAAAGAAAGGTCATGCAAATTGAAAATGTCTTCCATGGAAATCCTGGAAAAGTCATGGCGTTTTAAAAATGTTTTGGGGGGTAAAAGAGTGAAACCTGAAAAGGGAAGACAACTAAGTAAACAATATAGATTTTTTTCTCTCCAAATCAACTTGTTGTCGCTCTAGGAAACAGTTTTATTTGTCTTGCAGTTCTCACACTCTCAGTTACACATCTTTCTTTACTAACTACACGGCAGAATCATGGAAATTGTAGTATGTTGTCATGGAAAAATCATGGGAAAGTGTTGAAGTTGAAGTGACAAATAAGTGTGGAAACTGTGGTTGATGCAGTTTATCGGAATCGGAAATCTCATCTTTCTTGTCCGGCCAAAGAAAATGAACTGAGAGGAAAACACTGGGTGTTTAACGAACCCTAAAACTCCAAAACAGCCCCTGTCGTTTGCCCTTTTGCACTAGAGGAGGGTGAGATCAGCCCTTATGCAACGAAACGCAGCGATCGTCCATATGCAGTCATTTCCAGAGAAGAGCCAAACCCTGTTGGGAGTTACCTCTGTGCTCCTGCGTTCACATCGCAGAATGCAGCCACTGACAGTTTAAACATACGGCTTAAGTCATTTTCATCACCAGAGCGTACCAAAGATGACGTCTGCATCTGTCCTGCCTCCGTAGATCTTTTAGTTTCAGGTTGTTCCTGTTTTCCAAACTTCCAAATGACTTTTTTTTTTGTCAGTGATCTGCCTCTACACTCGATGTTTTTCTAGCCATTTCGTGAACATCTGTGATGACGTGTGTGCAGTCGTGTGTAGCTCTGCTCTTTGATACCAAACAAGACAGAATCCCAAATTTGTGAATCATGTTTTTGTTTTTTTTTGTTTGGATTTCATGTCCTGATCCGATTTGAATGTCACATTATGTCTTGGTCGCTTTGAAACTCCCTTCTTGTGCTGTGTTTTGCAACCTCTTGTCTGTAAATCCTGCTCCTCTTTGTATTTATTTGATTTTTTTAAAATCTTTTACCCCTGTGAAAGTCCTCAAACTTTGACTCGATCATGCAGAATAATCACATAATTTATTCACTGTGTTTTGAATTCGTCCCATAAAATGTTTTTGAACGTACGTTTTTTCGCTGAGGCGTGGAAACGCGTCTCGCCTTCAGTGACGTGCAAACCCGCTCCTGTTTCAGCACACCTTGCTCTAGGCTCAGGCCCTCAGGGTTTTTGGAGACTCCCTACTGGCACGTTTTAAAGGAGACCAATGAGTTTTTTTTTATGTTGTCCTTAAAGTCAAGCAGACGTTCATGATTGGGAAAAGATGATCCGGTGTACTGTCTGTCAGTAATCTCTGTCTGTGTGTCGGTGGTAGGTGGCCCAGTCCTGGATAGGTTCATGCACTTTGTTATTGATTTTCCCCCCATATAATATAGCAAGAATGTGGGGCCTAATGCATGAGCTCTACCTGTAAAGCATGAAAAAAGCATCAAAATATACAGAATATACAGTAAAAGATGTAGAAAATGAGTCGAGTCACTGATCTAGAGGTTTAATAAAATGCTAATGTAGTCATTTTGCACGATTGTCCTTGCTTTTCTTGGAAGGCTCCAGTTGTGGTGTTTGGAAATAAATTCTGCCACTAACAGTGCTGCTGATGAACATCTGAAGAGGTTTGCAGGGCTCCCACCGTCATGAAATTTGTGGAAAAATGGTTTGGAGGTGACAGAATGTTTTGGAAAAGTTTTGAAGGCACATTGTTTTGGGCTATTTTTGGTCATGAAAATCATAAAACTTAACGTAATAAGTTCCTCGTATTACAGATTTAAAATCTAGTGCTGCACTGCATAAATACTGAAACATCACATTGACTCACATGATTCACATTGACACACCGTGGGTATTGTGCTTATTTTCTTATTCCTGTATTCATAGTTGTAATGTTTTTGTAGGAATTAAAACTACAAAAACAACATATTTATACACAATGCACACTTTTTTTTTTTTTTTTTTTTTTTTTACAAATTTCTAATGCCCCTGTTTTTCTATTTCTTATTTCTTTTCTATTTCTTATAATTTCACATATGCTTGTAATCTATTTTTCTCGTGAGAATTTGAGCAACTGCAGCTGACCCAGTTTCCCCTCGGGGATCAGTAAAATATTTCAGATTCTGATCCTGAATGTCTAACAAGTGAGTAAACTGCTAGAAAGCCTTGCTGGCAGTTTGCTCATCGGCAAAAAATACCCGAGAAGTGTGTGTTTTGTTCATTTGTAACTTTCGAACGACAAATATGATCAAGAATGAGGCTTGATAGAGGCAGACTGGAGCTGCACTGGATGTAGGCTTTGCACTAAAACGTTTGACAACATGTGGGAAGCAGCTCTGGTCAGCCACGCTAAAGGAAAAAAGCATCAAGAGAACCAAAAGGCCGTTCAACAGACGAGCAGCGTCGGTACGTACAGATGACACTGAGGCTTTGGCGAGCATCGGTGCAGCTGCAAGACGACTTTGACCGACAACCGATCCGTCACCACATCCAGAGATCTGCTGTCGGCTGCAGTGAAGTGGACGCTGAAGACGACGGACTCACTTTATTCGTACAGCTCATGTGCTGACATACGTGAGCTTTTCAGGGTTCTGCTTCCTGACAGCAGAATCGAAGCTACATGTAGTTGTGGGGAAACAAAGTGTGTGTAGCTCCTCCACGTTTTGAGTTTTGCCTTACTTCAAGTCACTTGTTGTCAGAGGAGTGTCCAGGCAGACTGGTTACGAAATGATGGTCAATGAAAGCCCGAACACATGGACTGTTTCTGGTTTCTTTATTATGCAGAGTAGGTTGGCAATCAAAAAATAGATTTGAGAGCAAAACTATCAACACTGCAGTTTTTTTGCAATTTTTGATTAAAGTGCAAGTCAGGAAGTTTGGTTTGCAAATCCAAGAGTTTTATTTGCGAATCTAAAACTTGTGTTTGCTAATCTAATGTTTTTGCTTGATGTTGAGCTGGATCTCGTGGGCGGGACCTTCGCCCGACATGTCTCTATTGGCCAGACTCGATCGGAGTGACAGCTCGGGAACGTCCCCAGTCACAACTCAGGCTTCAACTGAAATGAACATAAACTATTTTGCATTATGGTGGAACTATTTGACAAGAAAATGGCGTTGTTTCCACGGGACTTGCCACAGGAACTTTTTAAAAGGAAGACGATAAGGAGGCGCGAGGCCAACCGAATCACAGCCGTGCTGATATTCAGTATAACTGCACTCCCTCTTGTGTGTCAGTCATAATTATTTATTATTATTATTACTACGTGGCAGCTGTCAAGTCATTCTCCTCCATGTGTGGATGTCCCCCGCCTGTTCAGGTGTGATGTCAAAATGCTAAAAGTCAGTCCTGGGTAAAATATTGGCAGTGGTGCAGTGCTTTTGTTGTTGTTGACATAATGCCAGGCAGCTGCTGTTTATCGGCTGCTATCTAAAGCTTTCCTGACCGCTGTCTCCACACGGGGTGTTAGCGGCCTATTACTTTGTGTCATATCAGCCACTGGCACCTGTGCAACATGAGAGAGTGAGATAATCTCACTGTGGATTACCTGTCCTCTCTGCGTCACCAGGGAACAGCCGAGCCCCGACAAAAAGAGACCTTTCTATATTGATATTTTTTTTTCCACATGCATTGCTGGCCTCATTCCCTCCCTAGCCCACATATGGGAGCATGAAAGAAAGTTTTTTTTTTCTTTAGTCTAGTTTCCAGGTCTTGGGATTTGAGCTGATGGTTAGAGTTTGGCAAAAAAAAAAAAAAAAAAAAAAAAAAGTCAGAAGTCAAACATCTTCAAGGTGAAGTGGGATTAGTGAAAACAGCTCTTCATACTTCCCCTCTCCCAATTTATCTGCAAATTATGTTCCTGGGGTAAGTCTCTGAAAGGTGAAACATAAAATGGACCTTCTCCTCAGCGAGTTTAAGTCTTCCATTCGACCACTTTATAATACTCGAGTGTGTCAAGGTAACCACATGGCTATTTTCTGCTCATGGCATGCAAAAAATTATACTTCAAAGCCACAGTCAGTCGATTTATAATAAGATGTGTTTGCAAAATTATACGTGTATGAAACATGAGATTTTGAAAGCAGTCTGTGAATTAGTTTCTTGAAAGAAGTTTCTTGAAATTGACTTTTTGGCCTCCCAACTTTTACACACCAGAGTCTGATTGACATATTTTGACATATATCACTTTGTGTTTCTCTTTATCCCTTGTTAAATAGAAAAAAAGCTAAGTATGTCTGCAGTGCTATATGTCATAGTTTACCATGCCTCAAAATGTATTTTTTTCTTCTCTATTGTTTAGTGTGATCTTCTTGGACGACCTCATGGCCTCCACAACTCGTACAAGGTCTTTAAGCTTTATTCTGAGCAAACTGGATGCATATAATCGGCAGTTCACTGTCATTTTGGCAGGCAAAGGATCGATGTTTATCATGGTCTGATTCAGTAGGTTAACTGAGGGACGGGGGAGCTATTGAGGAAAAACTATATCTGTAAATCTCACTTATCCCCTAAAATATTTTGTCATAGAGGAGGCTCAGTGTGGGGTGTATTTTCAGCAGCACAGACGCTACTGAATGATCATAGAAATATTATAGGAGTACTACAGGAAGCAGTGTGTTGCTATGATCCACTTGCTCTTCTGCAGCTACTGGTCACTTTGATCATGAAGGTGATACTACTTTAGAAAACACAGGCTACAATAAGGCATAAAATAGAGTATTTATACAGTAGTATGAAGGTTAAAGAATATTATTGGCCCAAGATGAAACTGACTGAAGGGCAGGATTGAGAGAAAAAGGCGCAGTTACAAATCAGTTTCCTACTTCAGCACCACGGACAGCGCCATGGATTTATCAATACACAGCACAGTGAGGATGTTGGTGTTTCAGAGCCGCGGCCGATGGACCAGAGATTCAAACTTCAGTCGGATAAAGGATCGATGAGTCAGGCAGATGAGACGAACATATGCAGCTAAACAACCCCTGCACTCCCTCTGCTACTCTGGAGGGAGAGGCGGGGATGGTCGCTTAACAAGAGAGATGCATTTTGGTCATTTTGCTAACAAGAGGGGTGGCATCCGCCCTCCTTCCCCCTCACATCACCTCTCGTTTGTCCCATTCGTTTATTGTATTTATAGCAAGGTATCACAATTGATTTAACCTATTTTTTTTTAAAATGCAGCACACAATATTGTGCCTGCTCTGCACTTTCATTTAAATCTTATTGCTTGAGCCTGTGCAACCAGCTACAAACATGACTGAAAGGAAGACGGCAAGTTGGCCATTGGTTAAAAAAAAAAAAAAAAGAAGGTATTGCTGTGTTAAAAAATAGCGATTTCAGCGAGCAGCTTTATATGATAGTGTTGCAGACTGAATATGCTCTTACAAGCTGCAAAATTAAACAAAGTTGCTGTAAAGAGGAAAAAAAAAAAAACAAATCACAACAGCAACAGCCCATAATCCATTAAACTTTGTGAGTCCTTCTTTTTAGAGCTTGGCCAGGTGATTTGAAAGTGAAGATGAGATAAACCTAAATAAAGGCAATTTTAGTCCAGTTTTATCTGATATGTAAAACCCCTGAGGAGGCAGATTTTGGAGCAGCGCCCAGGCGTCCCGTCCCCTCCATCAAGCTCTGTGCCTGTGTCGCTGAAGCTGTCCATCCATTAGCACGCGTCTTCATTTGTCACAGCTCGTTTCCGCAGCTATCAAACCCCATTAGCCGCCTAATGGGCCTCTGCATGAACGCATGAGCTTGATGTACGTACACCACTCAGCAGATGGCGAGGGGAGCAGCTCTGACTGACTGAAGCCACGCCCACAAACACCTTCACATTAGGAGGTGAGGGCGTTTCCATTCGAGCAACATCGCAGGACGCCGTTGTTGGGCGAACTTCCACTACAGGACTTGCAGCAAAAACCAAAGTAGTGGAAAGACACTTTTACTACTACATGCATTGC
Organism: Myripristis murdjan; assembly: GCF_902150065.1. NCBI lineage: Eukaryota > Metazoa > Chordata > Actinopteri > Holocentriformes > Holocentridae > Myripristis > Myripristis murdjan. The sequence goes on from NC_043981.1 coordinate 15,770,708, forward strand.
CACCGGAGCAACTTGAATGTTTCTACTTGCTTTTTATTTTTATTAAGATCCATTCTGTGAACATCTTGGGGTTTTTACATCTCACCTGAACTTTCTCTCTTTCATTTGTTGCTTTGTTCTGCTTTTTTGTTCTGCTGTGCAAATAAATAAAATCTGAAATCTAAGGAGCCTTTCACACCAACCTTGTTGGGTCCAATCACACGCGTGAAATCTCCCCGGACCAAAAGGCCGAACCTTGGTTTGTGTCTAGTTTGAAACGATTTTTTTGTCTCTTAAAGGAAAATAAAGTCAACATCCTCAAGTGGACAGAAATTTCTGGGTCAAAGTGGTAACCTTGAAGTGGATTCAAACTGGTCTCCCTGCATCTAATCAAGCTGTCACTAGGTGGCGTCGTTTAAAGCTGCTGTTGCCTTTTGTTAAGCAGGTTGGATCAAAGGTCTTATCATCTTTGCACAGGTGAGTAGAAGTGCTTATAGCTGGTTATTGTTGCACTTAATCTTTGTTTTAAGCAATTTTCATTTAGCTGTTAGAAGTTAACGAACACGTTTCTTTCTCTGACATTTTGTAACATTTAAGAGTTAAAGGTGTGTGTAATGATATTTGCTTGTTTGCAGGTGTTGAGTGGAGGAGCTCACAAATATCAGATTTCAGCAGATTACCTGTCTGTTGTCTAGAAACACAAAAAACACACACCTTCAGATGTTTATTGTACCTTCATTCATTTCTTCTTCTAGGCTGCAGCCACAGTACAATGTATCTCCATCCATCATTCCCAAACATGTGTTGCACACCTAGGAGCACCGTTCCCATAGCAACCAACCATAATCACTATTTTATTGTGTACCAGCCAAACGACCATGATAAACCACTTCTCCATCCAGGTACTGTGGAATGTGTCCACAAACTAATATAAATGGGGTTTAAGACGTTACAGGCACATGGTTATTGATTTTTAGATTTGGAGGACGATATTAATGATCAGTGAAGTGACAGTGTCAGGAAAACGATGGTGATTGGTGGTGAAAGTGGGATCCAACGAGCTCAGCCGGCGAGGTCCCATCACAGAGTCGTGATCGGCTCACATAAATCATCCAGCGCAGGTCGGTGGGACCCGCCGCCTCGTTCAAGGCCCGAATTTCCATTTTAATTTTCTGCTCAGCGGAGTTGATGTATGCAGTGACACAGAGAGTAGCCGGCCTCCGCAGCTCGTTCTGTCCCACTGCCATTATTAAATGACAATGACCTTTCCCTGGTGGATCTGTGACTCTGGAGGGGCGCGGACTGACACTCCAGGTTTACCAGCCACTTTACAGAGACAACAGCCCGATGAGGTTTTCACATCAGTCCAGACCAGGACAGCTCTGAGGAGGCTGATACTGATGTGGAGTCAAGTTGCCAGCAGCTGGTAGTGTCAGTGTTTATGTATTTTGAAAGGTTTTTTTTTTTTTTCTACTTAAAAAAAAATTGCGGTAATTTGGATGAATAAAATACAACACAATGAAAATAAAATAAATAAAATAAAAAATAGATTAAAAATAAACAATTTAGAAATAAAAATTAAATTAAATTAAATTAAATTAAATTAAATGCAAAATATAGACTATGTACCCTGTGTTGCCTATTCAAGTAGGCTTGGTTAAAAATAGAAGTAATTTGGATGAATAAAATACAACAAAATGAAAATAAAATAAATAAAAAATTTAAAAAAATAGATTTAAAATAAAAAATTTAGAAATAAAAATTAAATTAAATTAAATTAAATGCAAAATATAGACTATGTACTCTGTGTTGCCTATTCAAGTAGGCTTGGTTAAAAAAAAAAAAACTAGAAGTAATTTGGATGAATAAAATACAAAACAATGAAAATAAAATAAAATAAAATAAAACAAGATAAAATAAAATAGATAAAACAAATTAAAAAATAAACAAAATAATAGCCTATGGCTTGGTTAAAAAAAAAAACTAGGAGGTGCAGGGTGTAAAGTGCTGGTTTAAATCCTGGCCAGACAGCAGCAAACGTGTCAGATCAGTGTTAAACAGGTGTCAGGTATGTTGTGTTGATGTTAACATGAGCTGCACATCCAGAACAATATGTGCAATGTTTTAGTGGAGGGTTGAAGGCCAATAAACTCATTCAAAATTAATGTTTGGAGTCATGTTATTACTTCTTCAGCTGGTATTTGCTTTGTTGTTCTTGTTGCTTTTTTAGTGCTCCTGTTTAGGTTGATGCCATTGGGATCGAGAGCTGAATCTTCTGTCATTCAGTCCTGTGAGGAAAAAAAATAAAGATATAAAGGAGCTCATTATTGATTTTAGAAGAAAGTAAGCTGAGGTGACCCTGATCCAGACTGAAGGACAAGCAGCTGAAATCTCCTCCTGCAAAGTGTTTATGTGGATAACAAGCTGGACTGGACAGAGAATATCACCACCATCTGTAATCAAGAAAGTATTCAGTCATATTGTACTGTAAACACTGAAATAACAATGTAGAAAAAATAAAAAAAATATTGAAAACCTTTTATACATTCCCCTTATATTCCTTATGAAGCTAATTTGTTTAAAGTCCTGCTCTACATGAGGCAGGACTCCTCCTTTCTTTTCTCCAGAGTGTGATGTACAAGCATTAAATAAACTCACACTGAGTCTTTGCACATTGAGATTAATGTTTGCCTGATGAGCAGGAGGTTGCTGGTTTGAATCCTCCTACACATGTCTCCATGCACACAGTCCATGAATGTCAGACAGTTTCCCTCCAGCACAGCAGAGTCCTGTTGGCTCAGCAGGATGAAGCGTTCATCATGTGTTCAACACGTTATGGGTTCAAATCCCACACATCATGTTTGTTAAATCAGTTTCCACAGGACTTCTCTGATCAGTCACAACCAATCAAATAAATACAAAACTGGAGACAGAACAACGCTGACATGTGTTTCTTCAAAAAACACTTGAAAAACAGACGGTTAAAAACACTGAGATGGGGAACTTTACAACGTAATCTATTATAATATCACAGAATATAATCGGTGAGAAAGTATCGGTTAATGGAAATGGATCGGAAAATGTCAGTTACAGCTCAGGAAGATAAAATCTGTAATGGTTGAAACTTTGATTTTTTTTTAATATAGAGAATTTTTGGAACTTTAGATAGTTTTCTGTAGTCCATAATATAATATAATATAATACAATATATAATATAATATAATATAATATAATATAATATAATATAATATAATATAATATAATATAATATAATACAATATAATATAATATAATAATTTTTCAATGATACATTTTCAACCCCCCACCACAACTTTGATATTGGCTCATACTTGAAAAAGGAGGGAGAAACCTGGTTAATAAAGGGTTAAACTGGGTTGGAGGGGAGGGGATGGGGAGTAGGGGGGGTTGGGGGGTGGGGGTTGTTGAGGGTGTTGGTGGGAGGGAGGTGGAGTGGAGGGGTTGGGGGGATGGAGGGGGTGGAGTGGAGGGGGTTTCTGAACAGGTTTCTGAACTGTGCACTTCAACAGTTCAGAACCAGTTCAGCAAAGACGGAAAAAGTGTCAGAATTTGCACGGTTTGGGGAATTTTTTACAGTGCATATTAAAAAAAGTTTGACTGAAAGCTGTGAACATTTTTTATATAAGGAATGAAACTGCAGAGGGGGGATGGGGGGTGGAGGGTGGACGTGGTGGGGTTTAGTTTTAAAAACTGTTCAGTTTGACACTTCAGAAGCACTTCAGTGAGAACTTTTTTAAAATTTTTTACAGTGCAGCTCCCCCGCTGTAAAAAGTTTTTGCAGGTTGAAGTTTGAGCAGCTGACTGGTGCACAAACTGGCCGTTTGCACTCGCTCTCTATGTCTCTGTCTATGTCGATCACCCAAAGAGGTGGCATAAAAAATCTTCACACCTTTCACCCAGTGTTCACTTTTTACAGCGGGGAGACTGAATGACTGCACTGTAAAAAATTTTTAAAATAAAGTTGTTATTCTAATTTTCAGCCTGACTTTGACTGAGCTGGTTCTCAACTATTAAAGTGCACTGTTCTCATAAAAAACAAAAAAACAAAAAAACAACTAAATATAAACAACATAATACTTTTAAAAAAGAGAGAGAGAGAGAAAACACTTCAATAATAGGTGAAACTTTAGGGGTGGGGGGGCAGTGGGGGGGTGTGGGTTGTGGGGGGGCGCTGGTGGTGAGGGGGGGTCTGCATATTTTGTAAAACCGATCAGTTTGACAGTTCAGTCAATATTAAATACAAATTTCAGATTTTTGAAATTTGAAACTGATTTTATTTCCAGTGCAGACATTCAGTGTGACTTGAAAGCTCCCCGCTGCAAAAAGTTAAGTTCATTGTCTCTGTGTGGAAAAGAGAAACTTGTCAAAGAGCTGGAAGAAAGCTGCCTAAGCTCCTCAACTGTAGCTCAGAAAGATAAGCAGCTTCCTTTGGTGGAAGAGGTTGGAGGTTTGACTCCCAAGTCTGTTGGTCTGAAGTTTTTCTATGTGTTCAACCTTTGTAGGAATCACATGACAAAGCTGAAGGAAGTGAGGAGCAGCTCAGCAGGATCACAGTGATCTTCATCAGGAGTTTGAGATGTGAAACCAGCCTCATCCTCAACTTTAACATAACAGTCAACAAAACCATGAAAAACCTGCAGCAGCTGCTCAAACTGGAGGCTGTGCTTTCTGACAACATAGTTTTCCAGTGGGGAACTGGTCTGAAGAGCTCAGAAGGATTTCTGACCCACAGACGTGGGATTCAAACTGCCAACCTCTTGCATGGGAGGCAGCTCTTTATCTGACTGAGCTACAGCAGATGAGCTGCTAAATCTTTCCTCCAGCTCTGTGACAAGTTTCTCTCTTCCACACACACAAGTCAATGGTTTTCATCAAATTTGCCTCTTACACCAGTGAAATTTTGTTGGTGCAGCAGGATGAAGTGTTCATGTTGAACTCAGCACATTGTGAGTTCAAATCCTCTTATTAGGCTTCTTAAATCACTTTGTCTGTTTCTACAGGACTCCACTGTAAAAAGTGAAACGTTTTTTTAAAAAGCCTTAAAATCCAAAGGGATAAATACACTCATATTTCTATCTTTTTATTTTAATATAATATACTATAATATAATATAATATAATATAATATAATATATTACAGAAGTTCAGAAAGTTAGGGAAATTAAATATTTTATTTTGTGGCCAAACAAGAAACACCTGGTCAATAAAGGGTTAAACTGGAGGGTGGAGGAGGGGGGTGGGGTGGTGAGGAGGCTGGTGAGGTGGGGGGTGGGGGTTAGGGGGTACAGGGGCTGGGGGGTGGAGTGGAGGGGGTTTCTGAACAGGTTTCTGAACAGTGCACTTCAACAGTTCAGAACCAGTTCAGCAAAGACAGAAAAAGTGTCAGAATTTGCACAGTTTGGGGAATTTTTTACAGTGCAGATTAAAAAAAGTTTGACTGAAAGCTGTGAACATTTTTTTATATAAGGAATGAAACTGCAGAGGGGGGATGGGGGGTGGAGGGTGGACGTGGTGGGGTTTAGTTTTAAAAACTGTTCAGTTTGACACTTCAGAAGCAGCTCAGTGAGAACTTTTTTGTAATTTTTTACAGTACAGCTCCCCGCTGTAAAAGGTTTTTGCAGGTTGAAGTTTGAGCAGCTGACTGGTGCACAAACTGACCGTTTGCACTCGCTCTCTATGTCTCTGTCTATGTCGATCACCCAAAGAGGTGGCATAAAAAATCTTCACACCTTTCACCCAGTGTTGACTTTTTGCAGCGGGGAGTCTTCATGACTGCACTGTAAAAAATTTTAAAAATAAAGTTGTTATTCTAATTTTCAGCCTGACTTTGACTGAACTGGTTCTTAACAGTTGAAGTGCACTGTTCATAAAAAACAAAACAAAACAAAACAAAACTAAATATAAACAACATCATACTTTTTAAAAAAGAGAGAGAGAAAACACTTCAATAATAGGTGAAACTTTAGGGGTGGGGGCAGTGAGGGTATGGGGGGGGGGGTGCTGGTGGTGAGGGGGGGTCTGCATATTTTGTAAAACTGATCAGTTTGACAGTCCAGTCAATGAAATTTGAAACTGATTTTTTTTTCCAGTGCAGACATTCAGTCTGACTTGAAAGCTCCCCGCTGCAAAAAGTTAAAAGTTCATTGATGTGTCTGTGTGGAAAAGTGAAGCCTCACAAGCTCCTCAGCTGTAGCTCTGTCAGATAAACACCTGCCTCCTATGCAAGAGGTTGGAGGTTTGAATCCCAAGTCTGTTGGTCTGAAGTTTTTCTATGTGTTCAACCTTTGTAGGAATCACATGACAAAGCTGAAGGAAGTGAGGAGCAGCTCAGCAGGATCACAGTGATCTTCATCAGTACTTTGAGATGTGAAACCAGCCTCATCCTCAACTTTAACATAACAGTCAACAAACTGATGAAAACCCTGCAGCAGCTGCTCAAACTGGAGGCTGTGCTTCCTGACAACATAGTTTTCCAGTGGGGAACTGGTCTGAAGAGCTCAGAAGGATTTCTGAACAACTGGCTTGGGATTCAAACTGCCAACCTCTTGCATGGGAGGCAGCTGTTTATCTGACTGAGCTACAGCTGATGAGCTGCTCAGTCTTTCCTCAAGCTCTTTGACAAGTTTTTCTTTTCCACATTCGTTTAGAATATTGACTGAACTGCTTCTGAACAGTCAAACTGGACAGTTTTTAAAACGGTGATGTGGGAAACAGTGGGGAGCTGCACTGTAAAAAATTACAAAAAACAGTTCTAACCCTAATTTTTCCCCTGACTTTGACTGAACTGCTCCTGAACAGTTTTTAAAACTAAAGCCCCCACCCCCTCCCAGTTTAACCCTTTATTGACCAGGTTTTTCTTGTTTGGCTACAAATGACACATTTAATTTGTATATTATATTGTATTATATTATCAGCTTTAGACAACAATGTGTGTTTAATCTACGGTTCCAGCATTTCTCTGTGTAAAAAGTCCAAAGATCACAGATTGTAGAGTTTCTTTCTCTTGTTTTACATCTCACACGACTGATGAAACTCATGTGTGATGCTGCTCAGCTGCTCCTCACTTTCTGCAGTGGGTGGTCATCAATTTATTTCTAAAAGTGTGAAACATTTTAACACTGAGGCTGACAGACTTGGGATTCAAAATGCCAACCTCTTGCATAGGAGGCAGCTCTTCATCTGATTGAGCTACAGCTGATCTGGAGTTTCTTTCTGCTCTTTGACAAGTTTCTCTTTTCCCTGCAGAGAAGTCGATGCATGTCAGTGAATTTGTCTGAAACCCAGCAGGTCTGTGTTGCCTCAGCGTGTTGCGAGTTCAATTCCCTCTGATCATGTTGGTTAAACCACTCTCAGTTTGTTCCTGCAGGTTTTCTCTACTCATGCACTGCCGCTCAAATGAAAAGAAAACCAACAATGAGGAGAGGTCTTCACTTTAAAAAACACCTGATAAAATAATTTCATGACAAAAACTTTAACAGTGAACGGTGGCCATGAGGGATTTCTAATAAACTGTTTTTGTCTCTCTACATCAAATAATATTTCCAAAATGAACAGAACATGAGGAGAACAGATACCACTCTCTATCAATCAACCAGACTTTATTCATATGGCACTTTCCATACAAACACATGAAAACAAAGTGCTGCACATAGCAAAACAATTTAAAAAAACAACACGCCAACCCCTCCAAAAACAAACAAACAAACAAACAAACAAACAAACAAACAGACAGACAAGCAGGAGCTGAGGAAACAGCAGCGGCAGGACAGTGAAGACCAATAAGAACGAGACAAAACAAAAAACAGCAAAAATAAACGTAGTAATAAAATGAGCGAGATATGAACTCTCGCAAACAAACGAACAAATAAGTAAATAAGTAAATAAAAACTCCAAGTAAAGACAAAATGACACCAACACACCAGAAGGTCACGCTGTAATTTATATTTTAATGGTACATTTTTTTAGTGTGTTAAACATTCAGCAAACAAATATTGGCCTTAAATATTGGTTACCCTGACTATTACTAATCAATATCAATATCGGTCGATCCCTGCAGTTTCAGCCACAGCAGGTCAGTTTGATCGTCTCTCCACCACAGAGTTCAGGACATGTTGCCATGGTGACACACCGCTGCATGCCTGTGTGTGTGTGTGTGTCATTCAAACAGACTCAAATCTAATAACAACATTTCTGAAACACAATGAAAGGCAGCAACTGAGGAGAACGTCATCCACAGGTTTCTCTTCTGGAGCAGATGAACATTTTATTTCAGAGCAATTTGTTTTAAAAAAAGAAATAAAAAAGTGAAAAATGATTCTGTGTAAGCCGAAGCTCAAGCGTTTCCCATTGATGTTCATCACCTCGGACAGTAAAGTTGAAGTTGCGGTCTGCCACCTTGTGGACGATGCGGCTCATTTTCCTGAGAACACAAAACCTCTTATCTTACCAATAAGAGAACCCTTAAATGTCACTAAAACCTCCTAACTAGGAGTTTCCTCTTAAAAGGAACTTAGAAAACCCTTAAGCCTTAAGCTAAGACCTTGCTGCTATGGGTGATGTCATGTTTCAGGAACAAGTTGACTTGCTATGCCTGCAGTGATTAGTTGATAGGAAATGGGTCTTTGTGAGGGATCTGATCTTAAAAATACTGCAGAAAGAGGAATTATGATGCTCTTGGAATAGTTAAGTAAAGATCGAAAAATAAAAAATGTGGCCTTCTCTGATTAAACAACATAAAGGCCAATCAAACACATGTTGAACTGACTGTCAGCAGCTTCTTATGCATCTGTATTTTGTTAAACAATTAGAAAATATGTATATAAGCAGCTTCTCAAGTATTATCTAGATACTACAGTGACCATGGCTGATAAAACATTTGAAGCTGAAGTGAAATCATAATATCCTCGCAATCAAGGCGATACCTTTTGAAAAGCTCAATATGTGAGCCTCAATATCTGAGCCTGCTCCGTCAGTGATTGGGTTTCTCCTCTGGGTTCAGAGTTAACTTCAGCCTCCAGGTGCTTTACATACAGACACACACCACAAATTATCATTTTTGTCTTTCAGTAACACCAAATTACATACAAATCCAGTGTTGTTTTCTACTGTTTATCTATTTAAATCCTGTTGGAGCGGCACACTGCTGGTGGTGCTCTCGTTATGCGACAGGGAGGAATTTAAGGGACCAGACTTGGTGGATGTATTACACTCACATGATGTGTAACTAAACATCAAAACAAATAAAAATCCAAACTATTAATTTCAGTAAAAGTATTGTTTGATGATGCTGACTGGCTGGGTTTACTAGTTTTCCAGTAACTCCAATGTGCCAACAAGCCACTTCCATATGATGTGAAGTGCAAATAAAAACAAATGAAGAAAGATCCTTCTTCCACGGCGGCGTTCTCCACAAACTGCTCCACCGGTTCTTGTTTCCGTCTCTCAGTCCCAGTCTGAACCCATCTGCTCTTCTTTCAAAACAGGCGTTCAGCAGGCTGATGAGGTGGTTTGTTGGTGTAATGTCTGCTGAAAATACGGCTTTCCAGTCAAAAACAAAAACAAAAAACATGTAGTCATTATTTATGAACATCGTAATGAACTTTAATCTGCAGGTGGTTACTGATTAGTCGCTCCTCTATATGTTGTCCAGGAAGATATAACTAAAACAGAATGTGGCCAACCAGTCACACCAATCAACAAGAGCCCAAATTAATTTGGTCATGATACAAACAATAATTTAGCATAAAGATAACATAACAATAAACATGTTGAATAAAGAAATGATAATGATAACAGCAGCAAACAAATCAAATATTCTGAAGTAAAAAAATAATTGAATTAAAAATATTACAATTAAATTAAAAACACAAATAGAAATAAAAATAAAAATAAAAAATGAACAAAAAAATAAGGTAGCATACCTGGCAGTTCTCTGTTTTTACATACATCAAATATTCTAAAAAATAAAATATAAATTAAAACAATTAAATAAAAAATAATTACAATTAACATTAAATTAAAAAATATATATATATTTCTGTTTGTACAAATATAAAATATTCCAAAAAAATGAATTAAAAATGAAAACAAGTAAAAATAATTAAAATTAAAAACAAAAATAAAAAAATCAACAAAAAGGAAGTGACATACTTGGCAGATTTCTGCTGGCACAAATATCAAATATTCCAATAAGAAATAAAACTAAAAATGTAAATAAATTAAAAGTTATTCAAACAAAAAATAAAAAATAATTTTAAAAAATAAAGTTGCATACTTAACATGAAGCAAAACTGAAAATTTAAATAAATTAAAAGTTATTAAAATAACAGATAAAAAATAAAAAATAACTTTAAAAATAAGGTTGCATACTTAACAAGAAGTAAAACTAAAAATTTAAATAAATTAAGTTATTAAAATAAAAATACAAAAAATAAGGTTGTATACTTAACAAGAAGTAAAATGAAAAATGTCAATAAATTAAAAAGTTATTAAAATGAAAAAATAATTTAAAAAATTTAAAAAAAATAATGTTGCATGCTTAACAAGAATTAAATAAATAAATTAAAACTCATTCAAATAAAAATAAAAAATACTACTAAAAAAAAAATAAGGTTGCATACTTGGCATTTTATTTTATTTTTTCATCAGGAATGGATTAAAGAGCGGCTCCGTACGCTCTTCCTACGCGGAAGCATAATTCAGCCTTCAACAGGACAGAGCAGTGTGTTAGCGCAGGGTCCAGACGCTCCGCTGGGTGGCGGTATGCGCATGTGTGAACGAGTTTGCGACGCGGCGAGGAAGAAGAAGACGAGGAAGAGGATAGTCCGGAAGGAGAAGGTTCATTCCACCTGACTGACCGCTGTAACGGTGTTTACAACGGGACTCTCCTCCAGCTGGACGCCCTCACTGGACAACTTTAATGTTTAGAGACGGAACATGGAGTCAAAACGCGGTGAAGTGACGCAGTAGACACTCAGGACAGATACACCGGCATGTCCGCCGCTGTCAACATGTGGAGGAGCTCAACCAGGTGCACCTTAAAGCTCCTGTCTAAAGCCCGGCAGCCAATCAGCAGCGTCCTGTGCAGGCCACACGGAGGCTGCACCGGTCATACTGGGAAGAAGTGGCGTCGGCCCAGCGGCTTCGACACCGGAGTGCAGACCTACAACAGCCTGAGCAAGCAGAAGGAGCCGCTCGTGCTGGCCAGGGAGGGCGTGGCCACGTGGTGGGAGCCGCACCTCCATCATCATCATCATCATCATCACACTCACAGTGAGGATGATGAAAACAGTGCATTAACTCTGTGTGTGTGTGTGTTGCAGGTACAGCTGTGGACCCACCGTCTACGACCACGCCCACCTGGGTCATGCATGGTAATCACGTGACATCAACAGTTTATTTTTTATATATTGTGACATGTGGCCCTGCTTTACGTCTGTGTGTGTTGTTGTTGTTGTTGTTGTTGTGTGGCAGCTCCTACGTGAGGTTTGACATCGTGCAGAGGATCCTGACCCGGCACTTTGGCATCAGCGTCATCCACGCCATGGTGATCACCGACATCGATGACAAAATCATCAGAAGAAGCCTGGAGGTGAGATCATGGTCATGGTGATGAATGAATGAATGAATGAATGAATGAATGAATGAATGAATGGGTTAGGGTTAGAGGATCAGCCTGGGCTTTTGCATTTTTCCTTTTTCTTCTTTTCTTTCTTTGCCTTTTTCCCCTCTTTGCCATCCATTCATCACCACATGTCGTTTCCCTTTAGAGTTTTGTTAGATAGAGATGCTGTAACATAATTTATTATATATATTTTTTTTTCTTTTTTAAAAACCTTTGAGCAATGCCAAAACATGTTGGAAGCAAGTCTGACATTTGACTGAAGTTCTTCCACTTTTTATCCTCAACTTTGTCCTTATTCTTTATTTCAAATCCCCATTTTTAGGATTATTTCTGTCCCTCTCTTTTTGTTTTTGTTTTGTAGGAAAATATTTCTGCATCCGTCCTCGCCAGAATGTATGAGGAAGAATTCCAGAAGGACATGCTGTCATTACAGGTGTGTGGCTGTAGACGCAAGTGTTTTGTTTTGCATATTAAAATATAATAAAATAAAGCCAGTTCTTATACATGTAGCCAGACTAACAGATGAATAACCACACCATTGATTTTGCATGAAATGTGGAAGCGTCACCCGTACATGGACGACTGAAGTTTTTTGTCTTTTTTTATTCTATTTGAGGTGATTCCTCCAGCAGTGTATTTAAGAGTCACTGAAAATGTGCCTCAGATTGTGGCTTTCATCGAACGCATCATCCATAACGGGCACGCCTACGCCACCGAGGAAGGTGAAATCATCACTTTTGGGATCACAGTATAGCCGTAGCGTTTTTCTGTCAATGTTTGTGCATCAATTTGATTTGGTTTGGTTTTGGTTTTGCAGGTAACGTCTACTTTGACATCCCGTCCATCGGCGATCGCTACGGCAAATTCCTGGGAGCCGTCAATGTCCAGTATGAACCCGGTACGTGTTTTCTGTCCCTGCAGGGAAAACACAGCCTCGGATTTCATCCAAACACGGAAATGCTGTATTCCATGTTCGTTACAAAGTTGGAAATTCCATCTTCCTGCTCACAAAAAAAGCAGTGAAAAGGCTCTTCTGTTCTGAATTCCTCACTAAGACACTTTACGTTGGGTTTTCCTTTCATTTGTCACCCGTCTACAGCTGGCAAACAGTATGAACATGGTGAGGTAAATTTGTAATCTGTGATATTGGGCTTTCTTATTGGGATTTCTGCTCTGGGTTTTTGGAGCTGGACCACTGGAGACACAGAGCTCGAAAATTATGATGCACCAAGTGGAGCGTTTCAGCTTTTGACTTGAATGCAGCATCTGCAGTCGTCACTGTATCACCTCAGGTTCTTAAAAAAATTAAACCAGTTGGTGTAATTGTTCAAATTTAAGGCCCTAAAGTAGTTCAGTTCCAGTTATTGTCTTTTTGGTTTTACTGGGACTCCCCAAAGAACAGGGTCAGTAGTGTAATCTGGATTTTATCTGATGTATAATCTGCTTGCTGTCCAGTAATTTCCTGTTATTTGTTTGATTATATTGTCACTTCACTAACGGTCAGCACACTCTGGCTCCTCCAGGCGACTCGGGTAAACGAGACTCCAGGGATTTTGCTTTGTGGAAGAAATCCAAACCTCAGGAGCCGTCCTGGGAGTCTCCGTGGGGCAGAGGACGACCAGGCTGGCATATTGAATGCTCCACCGTCGCCAGGTTTGCATTTATGCCAAATTAATCTTCTTCTAAGTTGTATTCTAGACAGACAGTCTCCAGACAGTAGCTAGTCTTTCCTCGGGCCACGACCGACCTTCCCGACAAATTTGGTGGAAATTCGAGCATCTGTTTGGAAGTTCTGTCGCTGAGTGACAAAGAGACGCACACCTGTTTACAGAAGTAGAGAAGCTACTGTTTACGGTTTGGTATTGCACTGAAAATAAAGGTATTGCAAGGAAAATAAAGGTATTGCATTGAGAATAAAGATATTGCATGGAGGATAAACCAAATTCTCTGTGCCGTAATGACCTGTGTTGTTTTCTGGTGTTTTTTTTTTTTTTTTTTTTTTCAGCTCGGTGTTTGGGAGCCAGCTGGATATCCACTCAGGAGGCATCGACCTGGCCTTCCCTCACCACGAGAACGAGATCGCCCAGAGTGAAGCCTATCACCAGTGCGGGCAGTGGGGAAACTACTTCCTCCACGCAGGTGCTGTGAATCCCCGGCCTCTCGGGTCCGATTTTTACCAAACGGATGGTTTTCTTGTTTCCTGTTCTCACATCCATTTGTTTTACCAAAAATTGAGAAATAAAAATTCAGGATTTCTGTTTTTAATTCCTTGGTCTTGATTTGTTGTTCTTCTTTTTAGGACACTTGCATTTAAAAGGCAGTACGGAGAAAATGTCCAAATCCTTAAAGAACTACATCACCATAAAGGTAAAGTAGTGCTGCATTTTATATGATCAAATATGTATCAGAGCATGTTTTTGTGCCTCGTTAAGTAAAACTAAGAGTACACTGTCATCTGAAAACAATATTTACCACACATTGTCTCTCTGTTTCTCGCAGGATTTCCTCAAGTCTTACTCCGCCAATGATTTCCGGATGTTTTGCCTGTTGACAAAATACAGATCAGGTGTGGATGAAGTGTCGTATTTTTCTTTGTCTGTCTGTTGTCCAAAAAAAGTGTAAAACTTCATTAAAAAGGTCTTTAAAAGCATTAAATGTAACCCTCTGATACCTGTAGACCCTTGTAATGAACAGAAAATGATTTGTGTTTTCTCCACAGCTGTGGACTACAGCGATGACAGCATGACAGAGGCACAGATCACCTTGGCAACGCTCTCTGCCTTCGGTCACGACGCCCAGGCCTACATGAAGGGCCAGCTGCAGAGCTCGGCCGTCCAGGAGGAGCTCCTCTGGGAGAGGTGAAGTTCAGTTGTTTCCCGTAATTTAATTCAGAAAGTGAAACTTTCATATATTCTAAATTCAGTACACATACAGTGAAATATTTCAAGCCTTTTTTGCTTTATGTTTGATGATTACGGCTTACAGATCATGAAAATCAAAAATCCAGGGTCTTAAACTATTAGAATATTACATAAAACCAATCAAAAAGGATTCATAATACAGAAATGTTGACCTTCTGAAAAGTTAATTTAATTTGCAATATACTGTGTAATTATAATTATTGTGCTAGTTTTTTTTGTTTGTTTTTGTTTGTTTTGCTCATTTCTTCATCATGTTTTGCTTATTTTCTGTAATTTTTTTAATACATTTTTTTTGCCACTTTTCCAGGAATGTTTTGCTTATTTTCTGTAATTTTATTTTTAAATTTTTTTTGCTAATTTTCCAGTAGTTGTTTATTTTCTGTAATTGTATTTATTTATTTCGCTAATTTTCCAGTAATGTTTTGCATATTTTCTATAATTTTTTTTTTTTTTTTTTTGCTAAATTTGCTATGATATTTTGGCTTATTTTATGTAATTTTATTTATTTGGTTGTTTTCAGTAAGGATGAGGTGGGGCTTAACTATTTAGTGACAGGAATAACCATGACAGTATAGGAGGAACAAAGTGCAGGAGACAGAGTGCTGACTCTGGTGTTTATCTAAATAATGTTGCTGATTGTAACTTTAATTTTTGTACATTTTTTTTCTCCTCAGGTTAGCCAAGACTAAAGCCGCTGTGGCGTCAGCGCTGGCCGACGACTTCGACACCCCAAGAGCCATTAATGCCATAATGAACCTCGTTTACCACGGAAACTGCCAACTCCATCCCGTCACAAAGGTAAACCCTCTCCGAGTTATTACTGTCCACTGACGTATCTCCGGTGTCTCATAAAATAAGTATAACAAGAAAAATGTTTCCAATTTACAATCACAAAATGACAGAAAAATTAACAACGGGATAGTGAAGTGATAATCTAAGACTGCAAATGTCACCTGCATAAACATAAAAAGCCAAAGAAAAACAAGAGGGCAGATTCATGAGGCTGGTAAATAAATCGTGGTTTTTGTTATGTTGTTTTTTTTTTTGTCTAGGTTGATGGAGCGGCGCGGAGCCCGGCAGTGTTCGGAGCGATCCTCTTCTACATCAGAGAGGTGATGGACATGTTTGGGATCGATCTGCTAAACAGAAAGGTCAGAGTTCACGCATCACATCCAGATCATATAAATAAATTGGAAAAAAACATCTTTAACTCCTTAAGACAGAATTTATCAACCCTCTATCACCAGAGTACCATTGAAATAATGCAGTAAATCATAATTTGTCACTGTAACATTGTAATGTGCTTCCATCCGGCTCATAGAAATACATCTTTTTTACAAACAGTCATTATTCCTGGATGTTTTTTTATATTTCCACAAAGTCTGGCCATAATCAGACAAGATGACACACCCACAAAATTTCAATCCAACAGACCCCTCTTCATCTCCTGCTACCCATCATGCTCTACTTTCATGTATCTTTCCCCAGGAAGCCGCCGCGGTCGATTCCTCTGCAAGTCTGGAGGGCGTTGTGGATCAGCTGACTCGTTTCAGAAGTGAAGTTCGAGCGTTCGCCCTCGCCCGTCAGGACCCCCCGGCCGACGGAAACCTCAGTAAACCAGGACTTCACCCAGAGAGGATCCCTCTGCTGAAAGCCTGCGACGCCCTGCGAAACGACCTGGCTCCTCTGGGCGTGCTGATAAAGGTGGGCAGAGATCTGCTGCGGCGGCTCAGGTCAAAATTAAAAATACCTTTTTAAATTGCTTAGAGAGTTGTGACGGTGTTTTTAAACCAAAACAAGATTGAAATGTGTGACATCCCTCATGATAAAAAGGATCTCAGTTGGTACAATCGATTTTTTTTGGTGAAACTTATGTGAAATATTTTAAAAGAATTTGTAGACCTGCCTATGCAACAGTCACTTTGTTAGAAAAAATACATTTGTTCATTTTGTCATTATATATCACAGTTTGCAAGGGGATTTTAACCATCAGGCTTTCTGGTTGTGGTTTCAGGACAGAGGAACCAACTCCACGTGGGAGATAACTCGGAAAAGGCAGACGGTCGAGGAGAAAAACTAAAAGTCCGGCTCAAACCAAACTTTACCTCTGGGACTCTGATGGCTTTGGTCCGGGCTGGAATGACCCGTTTTAAACCTCTTCAGTTTAAATAGGTTGTTTTTTTTTTTTATCATGTCAAATGCATTTGTTTCTCAGTGAAAAAGGATCTTTCATCAAATTGTAAATAAATGAAACAGAGAATCATGTTGATTTCATGACAACAGAAACTAAACTTGTCCTGCTGCTTTTATGGATTCAGTATCAAACTCTCACGTGATTCTAACTGTAATTACACCAAATAATCTGGTACTGAATTTTTTTATACTTTGGCATAATTTGTGTCACTCACCTAGTTGTTGTGGAGTTCTGGTTTCTCTTGCACACCTGACCCAATTAAGGCCCACGCACCTTCATGCACACCCTGTTCAGGTCGATCTGTTTAAGTGAACCACTTCAGGAAGATGCTCTCATGTGATCACCTGTTCCACATTTACCAGATTAGAGACTCGCCTGCGTCTCACTGATTGAGCGACGCTTCAGGCAGCACAGAGACTGAAGAAGCACTGAAGGAATGAAGGATCCTGGGAAAACCGCACCTGACAAGTTATAAATCTTTACCTTTAAAGTCAAATTTATCTGATTATTTTTGTAGAAGAACTTCAAATATGTTTCTATCAAAGAAAACATTAATTCAATTTCAATTTAAAGGACTATTCCAACATTTTTAGCAAAATACCCTTTTCTGACTGTATTTAAAATCCACTGGTTCAAGACAACTTAAGAGTTGCTGTCAGGGTTATTTTTTCACTTTGACCCAGCCAGACTAATGACTCCCATAGACTTCAAGTCTTTATGCTAAGCTAAAACCAAATAAT
Source organism: Myripristis murdjan (assembly GCF_902150065.1). Lineage (NCBI taxonomy): Eukaryota > Metazoa > Chordata > Actinopteri > Holocentriformes > Holocentridae > Myripristis > Myripristis murdjan. The sequence continues at coordinate 15,788,203 of NC_043981.1, forward strand.
ACCCATAGGAACTGAACCACTGGACATACAGAGGTGAACATGGAATCGAACATCTTGTCTCAGTCTGGATAAATTTAAAACAAAAAAGGGGATTTTGTCAAGAACACTGGAGAATTCCTTTAAGGATGAACACCAATACATGAATACAAAAAGACTTTATTTGCTTAACCACCAAAAATGAACTTTATTAAATTAAATAATAAACTGTGTCATCAGTTAGTTCACTTTTGGAGGTGTGTGGCTGCACAGCGCTGTCATGGAGGAGGTTCGAGCTCTGCCACAGTGTGAGCGCACATCAGGGATTTTCTTTACATGATGCAACAAGCAGTGTAAGACTTAAAGCTGGGGAGGTGGAGCAACGGCTGTCAGGGGAGACAGCGAGCGGATAAAGTGTATTTATCTTCTCTCAAGGCAAAAATATAACAAACTGAATGGCCATTAGTTTCCGAATTACTGTTCATAATTGTCTTTGATGACAAAACGCTCCATCATGTGAGCATGGCTTTTAGTTTTTGTGATGTCTTATGTCCCATAGAAGTTGTGTGTTGTGTTTTGATGATTATTCTTACAGTCCAAAAGAGCAACGGGCGAGCTGCAGATCCCGTCAGGCGGTGTTTGGGATCTCTGGCATGAGGTTGATCAGAGAGTTGCTGGCCTGGGCCAACTCTGTGATGGAGATCCTGCCTCTCTGTTTGATGAACTGGGCCACTGAGTTGAGCTCCTGCGGCGTGATGGAGATGAACTTCCCTCTGTCGTCGATCACTCCTGCAGAGGAGAGGAAGGAAATGCAGGAGAGGGGTAGTGATCAATAATACAATATATGATGAACTTGTGCCATGTGTAGATAGTTGAGTTTTCAACTTCATTTGCACAGAAAATACATTTATTATGAGGCGTTTTTGTTCCTTGACATAACTTAAATATCTTATGTAATATCATCACAATATTGATACAGAGACATTTTTTCAAAAATATTGGGATATTGGTTGTCGATCACCAAGCTCTAGCATGAAGTCAGGAATTTTATACAGCACCAAAAGGTGAATCAACACTCGGGTTTCAGGGTTTGTCATCTGTCTTTAAATGTTTTTCAGCCTATAATAAAAAGTGTTGGAGTTATGCACTACAATACGACCTGCTGTTTTCCCTCTGCAGTCTGCAGGTGCACTAACCTGTGAGCGAGCCGTCGGCCAAGAGGTCCTGTAGTCGTGCGATGGCGTCCTGTGTTCGCATCCCAAAGTGTGAAGCCAGGTCTTCCAGCAGAACCACTTTGGAGTCCTGCAACACATTTATGGCTTTTAATGGCTGCGTTTATTTGATTTTACCAATGCCACCAGCAGCTCATACACATGCTCCTTACTACGTACTTGAACTTGATTTTATTTTATGCCATGATTTCATTGATAATGTAAGGAGAGCCGCAGACATCATTTCGTCGTGCAGGATGATAATAAAGTTGAACGTGAACTCTTACCTCAATGTATTTGATGAACTCTTGCAACAGGCTGCGTGACTGAGAGAAAAGAACACAAATGTTTATTACAATTAATATTTGTGACATACAATAAAAGGTTTGTGTGGCATTCCTTTTAAATGTGGTCAAAAATACAATACCTGGACACTAACAGATGATGATGCATTATGTACCTCTTAAGGTTGGGTCACGTTTAAAATCATCAGGTTAAGACATGAATTTGGATGATGTGCCTACATGTGTTGCTACATTGATCATTTTTTTAAAAAGGACCACACCAGTGATTTTGAATGTTTGACCAATACTTTACCTGTCAACAAAACATTCTGTAAAACATGCAGGGTTCTACAGATTTCACAATGTATAATCAAAATGTGCATTTCTGGTTCAAACAGCCGTCTTATAACATTCTGCTTCTGCGGCTAACAAAGTCATCAACAGCCAACATTCATAAACTACACAGCTGATAATTGGCTGTGGAGAGCAAACGTTTTCCTGAGGACTATTTTCCCTGGCGGAGGAAGCGTTTCACTCTGCCCGAAAAGGCCTCAAAACACAACAGTGCTGCTGCTTTTAGGAAAACTAATTGGAGGACTTTGTTACGGTACTGGAAAACTGGTGTGAAGAAAGTTTGAAGTCTCTGAAAGTTCATTTTCATATCGTAGTGGAATGAATGGAAATCAACAGCTGGAGAAAAGGGAGGAAAAATGATATTGCAGTTCTAAAATACGACTGCTTGCTTTGGGAAAAGATTAGCAGTTTATATATTTTGTAGATATATTAGGCTCAACATGCAGATCACTGGTGTGGTCCTCCACAGTGAGCTCTGATCTGACCTGGTCCTCACTCAGCTGCTGCTCCTCTCCCTGGTCCTCGATGACAAAGGAAGCCTTCAGCCTGAGGTACTCCTCCTCCTCCCTTCTCTCCTGCTCCTCCTTGGCTTGGCGCTCCTCCTCCTCCTGAACAAAACATCAGCACAGAGAGGAGCTGTGAGTGAGACCACAAGTCACTACTGGTACACACTGTAAAAGATGAAGTTTTGGGGTTAGGTTGAGAGATAAATTTGCAATTACTGGATTCAAACTACAGATGTGATATTCAGATGGTGATACCAAGAAACAGTTGATGGCAGAAATTATATATGCTATAATCAGGACTGTTGGGGGAAGGTTAAGGTTGATTAGGGATCATGTTATGGAATGGATGCTGTCAATCAAAGATCCTCAGGTATACTAAGACAAATGTGTGGTGTGTGTTGTGTTTTGTACCTGTTTCTGTTCCAGCAGTCGTTCCTTCTCCTCCTTCTGGCGTCTCTCCTGTTCTCTGAGCTCCTGCATCCTCTTCCTCTCCTCCCGTTCCTCCTGCTCTGCCTGAGGAACAAACACGCTACACTATATCACAAGTCGACTGGAAACAGATCTACCACCGATGAACTGTTTTGTTTCTTTTCAATTGTCATCATTTTTTTTTTTTTTTTTTTTACACCGTTTCAGATCTCCACCTGGTGTATCTTCCCGTCTTCGGTGCTCAGACTCGGGTGAAAAACTACCCTGTTATTCACCTACCAGGAGAAGGGAAAATATGGAGGCCTTGCCTGCGTATTTCCCTTTCTCTGGTGCTTGTTTTTTAAAGGTTCTGTCTCACCGCAACCACCACAGATTCTTCATCATGCTGGAAAGCCTTCATTCGTTTGACTGTCTGACTCAGTGGAACCATAGAGACTAAATGGTTCATTCAATTTCTATATGTGGAACTATCAGCCTATCAGGTCTACTGTAACAGCAAAATAATTCATGATATATGCTACATGTTATTATGTTAATAGTGAGAGTTTTTCTTGGATTGACTTCCTATACACAGTGTGGATGTCCGAGCTGAAGGGTGTATCCCACCTCTCTCTGGGCTTTCTTGGCCTGTTTCTCCTCCAGCTTCCTCTGTTTCTTGGCTCCCACTTTGCCTGCAGGCTGGAAGCTCTGCTGCTCTTCCTCTTCATCCTCCTCCACAGCATTTTCCTCTAGAAACAACAACAAACTCCAAATTCAGCTCAGGCTTTCAACACACTGGATAGATAATTTGTGTAATCTATTAAACTTCAGTTTGCAGTGTTCACCGTTGTCGGAGGCGTCTCTCTGGGCTCTGCGGTTGGTCATCACTCGGGCGTTGAGGTTCCTCCTGCGACGGGGCATGCCAGCCCCTCGCTCCTCAGCCACCTGCTGGGGGCGTCCCGCCGCACGCTGGACATCCCGCTGGTGCTGCAAGTCGGCTGAACGCCAACAGGGCAGAGGTCATTTAGCATTTATGTACCACACATTTAATATGTTTCAGATTATTGTGCTTATTCCACATCAATGTCTAATTCTGACGGTGTGACTGACTTATAATGACACTGACACTGTTGGTTCATCCTTAAGTATTCATGTCAATTATTCAATTTAGTACCACTTCTATTATATTAAATGCACAAGAAAGCAATTATCCTTTATTTATTTATTTTTTTACTAAAGTTAAGATTATCTTTCTTTTAGTGGCTGCAGTGTGTAGTAGACTGGTATTTCTAAAGACAGAGCAAAAGACCAAAAGAAACAGCTTTCTCTAGACACAAAAACAACAATTTCTGTGATTCCAAATTTTTGTTGTTGAAAGCTGTTTTAAATGATATTTTAAGTGGTGTTACAAGAACAGCTTGCTTTTGGTCATTCCACAAGAAAAAGAAAATCTACTTTTTGTCTCTCTGATATTAATGGGGAGCATATTCCAAGTAGAAGAAGCTCTATTACACAGACTAATCTATTCATTATTATTATTATTATTATTATTATTACTTTTAATTAGGGCAGGTACCCCTAACCCATATCTGAATCATTCTCATCACAGTGACAGGATTATTTTCCTCCAGTCACTCCCTTTCATACTGGTCATAATCCCTTTTTCCAGCCTGGATTGTGCTCCTTGAACAATTTCTTCAATAAATACACAAAAAAGTAAAACTGTTAATGTGCTATTAACTTATGTCTGGATTTATTATTATTGTTCTGAGTGAAATGAAGCCCATACTTGAGACCAAATTAATACAAAACAGTTTATCCCTAAAAGATTCACAAATATTTTCTTACAACTGTAACTATCATAATCTGAAATACTTTATTGATCCAAGAGGATAAAATTGGGTCAGTTGCTCAAATTCTCAAGAGAAGAATTAAATTGTAAGACACAGAAAAAGAGATAAGAAATCGAAAAATGCGTGCCTTAGAAATTAAAAAAAAAAAAAAAAAAAAAAAAAATGATGTGCATTATGTACAAATATGAGCATTAACCCTGCATGTGCATTAAACCTAGTTGTAAAAAAAGCATGTACATTATGACTGAATATGTATATTAATCCTGCAAAATGAGCATATGTTAATAAAAGTCTGCCTACATGTGAATTATTGGTGGTGATGATGTTTTATTTTATGTTGTCCATATTTATTTATTTAACCATTTCACTGTATATTCTTAATATTTGCTGCTAAAGTCATGAACTACTTTATTAATATTTACTCAAGACGCAAATTTAATGGAAATGACAGAATAGGGGAATAATTTACAGAGAATTAGCCAGGTGGGACCCAAAGAGGAATATGCAGTTGACTAATAAGTTAATAATAAAGATAATAAAGATGAGAAATAATAACTAATAATACAGATAGTTGGTGGTTAGCTGAAGTTAGCTAACCGCTCGGCTCACCTTCCTCTGTTTTTCTCCGCACTTTCACCGCGAAAACTATCAGCACAATAAGAATGGCCGCCGCTATTAAATACAGCGCGACGTCCATGGTTGTTTTGAAATTTATTTTACACTTTTATTAGGATAAAATAGCGCATTTCCAGCCTGTTTTTAGCTCGCCGGCTAACCGCGAAGCTACAAAGACACGTCGGTCCTTGACAACGACGCAATTTCCGTTTGGGACCTTCAAAACAAAAGCCTGGTCGAAGCTTCTTTTTTTTTTTTTTTTTTTTTTTTAAGTGAAATTAAAGAAAATATTAAAACTATTTTAACTTATGAACACTAAAAAAATTATAAAACTGTACTGTGAACTCTTTAAAGAGTAATAACCGGCGGGTTTTATTCTTATTCTCTAAATATTTTATATTAATTGGGTTTATTTTCCCTCAATGATTTTTTTAATTCGAATTTTTATTTTATTCTTTTTTTTTTTTTAATTCTCTTTAATTCAGACTCCTTTTTCTTTGTACAGCATTATGTTGAAGCACATGCCTGAAATGTTTGCATATTTGGATGTACTTTCAATTTTTTTTCTTTCTTCTTCCGGTTCGTAGAGTTCAGGCGGTTAAAGGTGCATTCCGCCATTTACATGAAAAATTAAGGAAAAAATCTCACAATGTCAGACTAATTAGTTCACAATTATGACTTTTCTTTCTTAAATTGTAAGAATAAATCTCAAGTGTGACATATTAAGTCGCACTTAAATCTGACTTTTTTTCCGACAACTTAATAGCAACTTAATATCTCACAGCTATGAGATATTAAATCAGAATTGTAAGATATTAAACTGCCATTGTGAGAGAAAAAAAATCTCACAATGTAGCCTTTTTTTCGTATGGAGTAACCAGGCTAAATCTGCCTACATCAAAAATAAATAAATACATTACTCAATATATATATATAAACTACTATACAAATCAATATAAAATAGATAAATGTACATAAATTGGCCGAGTTTCTTTGATTAACGAAGCAAATTTCAAGAAATGTCTGTCATGTCATTTAATTGGTCAGCTATTTTTTTAATTCAAGTCCACATGATTTTATCTGTGTAGACGCCTTTGTCATTACGATTTAGCTGCGTCAGAGTCTATTTTTATGTAAATGGTAAATGGCCCACATTTCTATATTACTTTTCTAGTCCACTGACCACTCATTATGTTGATGATGACCCATTATAGTCCATGTTTTCATAATCCTAAACCTCCTGAATCGCATTCAATATATGCTTGTACTTTTTTCAATACTTTGCAGACGATGCTGACTGTACAAAACAATACAACGACAGAGACAGTGCATTATTTTGGATATCACTGGTGCTATCTTTTATTGAGATAATGAGGTGTGCTGAAAGAAGCTGTTTCAACATAACATTAGTAAAGCAAAAATGAAATTAAACATTGAATTTTAACAAAATGCTTCTGTGTACACATGCGGGTAGCAGTCATGTCTCTCTGGTGGTTTTTAGAGGGTAACTATTTTTTTTTTTTTCCCTATAATAGAGAGATTTTTTTCCTACCAGTTTTTTGTTTTACACCACAGTCCAGTGGGTGGCGGTAATGCGCCTTCAGGCTGGTTTGCCGACCGACATTAACACGCAAAGAAGAAGAAGAGGAGGAAGAAGAAGTCCAATTCAAACGGAACCGGCGGTTTGACGGTCGGAAAGTCTCAAATACTGCCATTAAAGTTTAATTTCGCTGCACAAAATAACTTTATAAATCTGTACAGACAGCTGGTTAACTCGGTGTGAGCGTCAACTTTCTCTGAGCTATGAGAGGAACCGCCAAACACAAGGTAAGAGCCCTTAAAAACTCCTTAACTACGGCTGATAAAGTGATTTATGGCATAATAACTCCACAACAGTCGATAAAGTGACATTTTTGTGTGTTATTTTTTGGGTCAGGTTCTTCTTTTAACTTTGCTGTAACTAAACCAAAGCTAGATTAATCATTGCTAGACAATATTATTCATATTGTGGAGAAAGCACAAATGATAAAGCTAAAATGATGGACAGCAGTGGGTTTTTGGCACTTCCAGTTTGTATTCATATCTGCTGGTCTAATAATCTGATTTACAGGAGTATTGATGGTGTTATTTGGCTGTGTTTTGGTCTGGCAGTCCAAATAATGGAGGATGGGAATGAGCCTGAAATAGGGGGATTGTGTAGTGGGGGATGAAAGAATTAAAGTCAAGAAAGGAAAAGAAAGAATTATTAATTGGGCTGTCTGCAGTCATTAATGAACTCTTCACTTAATGAGCCATGAGCCCCTCATTTCAACAGTCATTTTTTGTCTAATTTAATGTCTAATGTATCACTGTCAACATTGCTAATGTTATAAATAAAGGTCTAAAACCAGACTTAAAAAAAAAAAAAAAACTTACAAAGTGCAGTGTTAGACACACAGTCCCTGTATAAGATAATAACACACTGAGCTGATGAATTAATGACTATACTTAAAGTGTTAATGTATATGTTTTAAATAATAAGTAGACTTTTGCCTTTGAAATAATATTTCTTGGTTTCATATCATCATCCCAAAAAAATTGCCTTCTGCAACGACGACATAATACAGAGAACATTGGAAATACTGGAAATGGTAGTGGTTTTTTTTTTTCTCTTTTTCTATAAATGAGACCAAAATTGTGATCCAAAAACTGCAGGACAAACCAAGCTGTGGGTTTGTTGAGCCGTTCCGCCGCAAGTTATAAGACAATAAACCAAAAACTGAACCTAAAACTGCTTTTGTACGTACACCTGTTTTACACCTGTTGGGACAATGTGGGGTCCTTGAAGGCCTTCCAGGGGGTCAAACTGGAAATTAGGACCTTCATCTTTGAATGGGAGCAGGGCCTAAGAGGTTTAAAGTCGTACTTTGTTGTTACTGGACTTTTATCTGTTAGTGCTGGTTGTGATTGGCAGGTGGTGTCATCAGGCAGGCTGACAGGAGGGGTCAAAGGTCAGCCAGGCAGGAGCCGGTGAGTACACTGGCTTTTTTCATGATATCACCAGTATTATCCTTTGTACTAGTGGTGACTGGTGTCAGTTTTTCTGTCACTGTAGTAGACCTTCAACTAATGATTACTGCATTATTGTGCAATTTTAGAAACAGCTCCGTCATCTTTCCATCTTCCCACAATGTTAAGCCACATTTTCCCATCTTGAATTAAATTAAAATGTGTAAAATAACGATATAGCATTGATTCAGGGTCATTATGGCAATATAGAAATTGTTAATCTTTTTTTTTTTTAATATTTCTGCTATTAGAGTGAGTCAGAAGCCTGCAGCCTGGAAGGAGCCGAGCTATTCTCTCTACTCCACTGACTCTGAAGACCAGGTAACACACTGAGCTCGTTTACAGATGGGTAAAAGAAAAAAAAACAAGTTATGAGATGAAATTATTATTTTTTTTTAGTGTCATGTTTTTTCACTTTATTCTAAAGCACCTTGAGCTACAACCCCTGTATGAGAGGTGCTATATAAATGAAGGATCAATGAAGGATTTTCATTGTTGTTATCCTAATTATTATTTATTGAATGTGAGACTGTATTTTGTACTATACACAAAATATTTAAATACCATGATGTTTGATCAAGCAGATGCCTTTTTTTATTCAAATGTGGGTTCGAAGGTTGTCCTATCAGTCCATTGAGAAATCTAATTATTTCTATTATATATTTATTACAAGGATTATTTCAGTCATAACCAGGCAGCATTTCTAACATTAAGTTCTGATTGGTGCTCACTGCTGTTTATACTTTCCCTCAAGGTCACTACTATCCATAATGGGCTGGATCGCTGTGCTGCCTTGCTCAATGGCATCCTCCAGGCTGAGAGGGCAGGTAAAGTGGATTTCCTGGAATCTTAGACAAGACCAGAGAGCATCTGATTTTTTTTTTTTTTTTTTTTTTAAAGGATTGCTTTAAAGGTTTGCTATCCCTCATTCAAACCACTGACAGCCACATTTGATTCTCTGTTGTTTCATTTGGGTGTGTGTGTGTGGTGTGTGTTTGTGTGTGTGTGTGTGTATGTCTGTGTGTGAGACCAGAAGCCAAGCCAGGCCTTACAGGAAGGGTGGAGGGTGGAGCAGCCAAACCAAAAGTCTCAGTGGGGAGGAAGATCACCAAAAAAACAGTTACAAAGAAAGGTGGGACCACTGTTTGTGTGTGTGTGTGTGTGTGCATGTGAGTGTTTTTTTACTTAATGGTGCTGCATCTCAACTCCCATCTCCAGCTCCAGCCCAGAAGAGCAGTTTGTCTTCCCAGGCCCACCCAGGTCTGACAGCCAGCCAGCAGTCCAGGCCACCTTTTCCAGCCGCCGTCCAGCGCAGAGCAGCCAGTCCAGCCGTCAGGAGGCCGGTCCCGTCCCCTGTGGCCACTGCAGATCCTGGACGTCCAGCCAAGCAGCATCCAAGGTGAGCTTACTTTCTTTCTGAACCGCAAATCAGAAAGAAGTGTGAAAGGAAGAAAAACAAACAAAAATGAAATGTCATAATATCTCCAAAACCTATCAGAAAAGTGATTATACTTTATTGCCAGTAGAGCTGAAGTTTGTCTCGCTATTGCCTGCTGAGACAGAAAAAAATAGCGCAGTGCAGTCTTTTGGCCATCAGGGGCAGTGCTGAGTACTTGTTAAACAGAGTAGAATATATGGCAGTCAATGGGGCTAAATGCTATAAAATGATCATACATTTGATTCCAGATATTTCAGTGAGGATGTGGTGTTGTCTAGTTGCATAAGCCGAGGAAAACGGGCATTTTCCCTAATATTGTAAGCACACACATGTATATTTTTTTATCCATTGTCGTGTAATTTTCACCAATGCACAATTAAAAAAAAAAAAAAAAAAAAAAAGTATTATATTTTCAGGAGCTGACTTTCTAGAAAAGTTTCATTAACTGCTGTTCATTTGACTGTTTAGCCCAGTCTCAGTGCTCTGCATTTCCCCCTACAGGTGTAACCTCATATTGTTGTAGGTGGAATATCTCTCAGTTAGATTATTTTTGGCATCTCTGATTTTACAGGACTGATTATGTTGTCTTATAATTGTTTGGGTCCAGAGCCGAGTATGATTTCCGGTTTCCTCTGAGTCTCAAAACTAACATCACCAAGACCAGTCCAAGTTAGTCTCAATAGAGTTTGTGTTGATCTTCTAGAGCAAAACCTGAGCTCATCCCACCTGACCTGGGGACAGGCGCTCACTTCAACACTCGACTGACTACCTCCACACCAACGCTGAGCCTCGAGCGACCTGTTTCACCCAGAACTGAACATCCGGCAAACACCAACCCTCCAGGCCAGCAGCAGCTCTCAGCTCAGCCAGACGCACCAGAACAACACCGGCCTGAGAGTGAAGCCTCAGGAGCTTCAAATCCTCAAGGAACCCCGACACTTGAACGCTGTGGCCACCGAGAGGCTACAAGTGCAGGAGCGGACGAGGAGGAGGAGCGCGTGCCTGTAAAAGACACCAATCACCTGAACATATCTGACAAACATCCACACACACATGAAGGAGATACAGACTCAAACACACATTCCAGCCTGCAGTTGGAGCCTGGACAGCAGGACACACTCCGTCTGCACAGAGACGCTCCGGGTGCTGGTCGGGACGGGCGTGCTGCAGAGACGGAGGGGAAGGTGAAGGAAGTTCAGCACCTGCTAGGAGAACTGAAGGCTCGGATTACAGGACAAGGTAACTCATCCGTCTGTGTGCTGTTTAGATGTTGATCAATATGTCTGTCTGCTGCATTATCTGCTCCGTGCTCCCCTGGGCTGCTAATCCACAACACTGTATTTCTATCTGCAGCTTGCAAAATAACACTTTTAGCACATACGCCAATACAAACAAAGCACATTTTACCAATATAAAAGACAACAAATCCACCTATTTTTTTTTTTCGACAAAACTAAACTCCTTTTTCTTTTTTTTAATTGAACTGTCTTTGAATTGGAAAGTAGATCCAGCAGGTATCATCTGCACACAGAATTTGAATAAAGTAGAACAAACTTCAAACCAGAATAGCAGAACAGGTGGAGCGGTGTTTGTTTTTACCTGCATCTTTTCCCGGTTATTTATACAGCAGCTATCATACAAATATGCAGCCCAAAATGCTGCAAAAAAAAAAAGACCACAATAAAAAATTATCCCAGACTAAAAATTACAATTACAAAAAACAAAATGTCAAAAAGAAATAACTAAAAGTCAAGATAAAATATAATAAACACAAGGATGAAAATAAATATGACAATTAATGATTAAAACTAAGAAAAACTGGGGCTACCAGTCCCCCACACCTGATCTACTTTCCACTTCAAATAGCAAAATTACATGAAACGAGCTGTTTAATTTCCCCAAATTATGAGCGCCATGATTTGTTGTCTTTGATATTGTCTTGGATTTAACACGAGAAGACCCAACGTGTGGTCTGTCGGTGGCCAATAGGAAGAGAAACTTGTGGAACCTGTTTGTACATTGAGTGATCTGCTAACCTGCCTTGCTCTGTGCAGACGCAGCTCAGCTGCTCAGCGATCTGGAGCAGACGGTTTCCCTGCTGCCGCTGGCGGCTGACCGTTCCAACATCCAAGCTGAGGTAGCACTGATGCTACAGCCGCTGTACAGCCAGAACACACAGCTGCGCAGGTAACACATCTGCATGTTTGTGTGTGTTTGTTATTTTGTGCTGTGTGTGAGTGCTGTCATCAAGTGTGTGTACTGTACACACTGATACTGAATATTGTCCCACGCAGAATTTAGTCCAGCAGCTATTTATTATTAACTGTATATTAGTTAAGCAGAACAAGAAATCTTAAAAGTCAAGTATAAAAAATAATTCTCTTTTTTAACCCAGAGTTTTTGAAAGCAAATTATTATTTCAAAACCTAAACTGGCCTTTTCCATTTTTTTCTTGTGCTTTGGTGCAACAGTAATAGATAGTCACTTGTCTTTAAGTGCACATCCTGCATTTTGCATGACTCGTGTCCAAATCCCAACTGTCTGGCGTTTGCAAAAAGCCAAAATATTCCGATTTTTTGCCTTGAGCCGACGGTGGACAGGCTATAGGACTGCAGAACAGGCTGAAGCTTTATAGAATTGGTATAGGTGTCTTGATGTGAGTGTTAGTGGGTATCAAAGGATCAAATAGTGTGTGTGTGTGTTTGTGGTCCGAGGCGTTTGAGGATCCTGAACCAGCAGTTACAGCAGAGAGAGAAGACAGAGAGAGAGAGCACGGACAGGCAATGTGACTCAGAAGGTAAGGCCTGTGTGTGTTTTTTATTACATTCAGAGTTCAAAATGTACTATACTGTGCCCCTGTGGCAATGGAAAAGAGCCTTTTTGGTTGGTTGATGTCTTTCCAAAAAGTATTCCCACCCACACAATATCACCATGCATTGATTTATTTAAAGTCAATTGGTGTCTCAGGCAATAAATGTGTGTGAGAGAATTTCCCTGCACAACAAAGGAGAGGCAGAAAGTGTGTTAGAGCTCGTGCAGGTGTTGCAAATCCTTGAGAATAAGAATAAGGATTTTGACTAAAATGCTTCAAACCATTCAGAATAGTTATTGTATTACTGTCTGTGACACATTGTGAAATTTGAAACTTTGTTGTGTTTTCCTTTTTAATTTCTCCCTTCTGTCAAATGGTCTCACTGAACATAATTTTGTTTTTTTTTATAGCACAATAACATCTAATTTAATCTGATGAAGACGTGAAATAATCATTTTGAGTAGTTGTAAACTGCTGCAAGGTGCTGCAAAAGCTTGAATTGAAGAAAAGATTACCCTGTAGTCACTGTTGATGTCTTTCCGCAGTGTGGACTATGCAGGCAGAGCTCAGTGCTGCTCAGTCTCAGCTCCAGCAGCTCCAGGACGACGTCACAGAGCTGCGACAAGCCCTGCAGGACACACACCGGCAGCTGAGAGAGACAGAGGCAGAGAACACACTCATCAAGACAGGTACACACTCCCTGTTTCTGCTCTGTTTTGCAGCAAGAAAGACAACACCAACTGGCCTCGCTGTTCACTGGAGATGAGAGGTGAACATGCAGGCACATGCATCTGTGTGCTCATGTGACTGTGTGTGTGTGTGTGTGTGTCTGCAGACTTGGAGACTGCTAGCAGGAGGCTGTTGGAGAGTGAGAGAGAGAGGAGTGAGGTGGCCTTGCTCGCCCAGCAGAGACTGGAAGAGATACAAAACCTCAACAGGTAGGGGTTGAACAAGACTTAGGCGTGTGTGTGTGTGTGTGTGTGTGTGTGTGTGTGTGTGTGTGTGTGTGTGTGTGTGTGTGTGTGTGTGTGTGTCTCCTCAGTTTTCCATGGGAGTGTAAGGCTGTTCCACTCTCCATGGTGCTGAACAAGCACACATGGTATCTCCAGGATTGGTTCATTAGGCCTCTTTCTATGAACAGTTCACTCAAGATACAGGGTGTTAGGCGACCACAACCCCTGTTACTATAAAATACACTTAATTTGGTTGCACATGTCAAATTGAACACACATTAGATAGAAAAGGTCCTGATTTTAGGTTTCCGATTCCCTCACATCTCTGTCTTTCTCTCTTTATTCCCTCCAGGATTCTGCAGACTCGTGTTTCATCAGCCGTCACTGAAAGTTCGGCAACATGCCCGCCACTGACGAAGCAGCTTCTTGACCAATATCAGCACAGACAGGATCCCTCAGACCCCGCCCCCGACACGATCAGCCAATACCTGATCTCGCTGGGTCAGGGTGGGTGTGTCCTTGCCGGTCGCTCAGATGTGGAGCCCACAGTGAGTGTCGGTGAGACTGCTGGAGGGAGTGTGTGCACACTGGAGCAGGAGGGGAGTGTGTGTGCACCAGCAGAGAGAGAGGGAAAACAATCAGAGCAACAGAAATTGACTTTTATCCCACAGAGAGAAACAATGATGTCACTGCATCCTGATATGAGCTCTCAGCAAACAGACGGGCTTCCAGTCGCCTCAGAGGCCCCTAGCCAAAGTTTAGACGCCGTCTTTAAGCTCCTCCAAAAATCAAAATCTCTGGTCGGCCCTCACCTGGAAACACACGGCCAGTCGTCTGAAAGGCAGCTGGAAAAGGGCCAGCGGTTGTTATTTGACTCCTCGCTCTCCCAGTGGGAAGTGGGATCTGTGTTGTCTGACTGCAGCGCGGCGTCAGGCTCCACCTTCAACACCAGGGACGAGGTGGCGTTCAGGGACGGCCTGGCGGCGCTGGACGCCAGCATCGCAAGTCTGCAGAGGACCATAAAAATGGACCTGGGGAGATGACACAGACACGTATTCAGCCTCAAAATTTTTTAGTAATCACGACACAAATTATATCCTTTTTTCATTTTTTTTTTATGTTAAGTGTGCTTCATTTAGGTTACTAGTGTCTGCTGCACTAGAGCACACACACTCACACTGTTTAAGGGCCTTGCTGATTTTGTATAATTTATCATTTTTGTTTTATCAAAGCTCTATAAATCTTGTTTTTGGTTTTTAAATGTTATATCATATCTTTATCTATATAAATCTATATCTATATATATACTGTATAATGCTTATCCTCTGATGTCTGGTGTAGATTGCATTTTGTCTTTATTTTTTTAAGGATTTTAATAAATGATATTTAAGCCTTCCACAGCTGTGTTGTTTTTTTTTGTTTGTTTTTTTGTCGTGTTTTATGATTTTCTAAATCGGGGATGTGTGAACGTGTGAGAGCTCCAGAGCCCCCTCGTTAACTAAATGAGAGACATTTAAGCTATTCTACACCAGTTTCCCTTGCAAAACTAATTTTAAAAAATCAATTTATTACAAATCCTTAATGAACTTCTTTCACCTTCAGTTTTTGTTATGAAAGTGGTTATATTTAACCCTTTATCACCCTGTTTTTTTCCTTCCTGTGCTGTTACAAATGAAAGAGTTAATTGCCTAGACAGAAAGTGATTTAATAAACGTGATAATAGCAGTTTGAAGCTGGGGTTTCTGAGCAGTGCAGTTCAACAGTTCAGAACCAGTTCAGTCAAACATTAAAAGCCTTCAGCACCTCGGGGTGGATCTCATCATCTCCCGGCGCCTTGGCAATGCGGAGTTTCCCAACTCCCTCAGCGACTTTTGCCTGCTCCCCCATTTGTTTGGAGTAATTCAGGAAATTTTCTGATTTCTGAGATTGAAACCAGCCACACTAGAGACAAAAATCACATGTGTGGACATCTTTGAAACTTTTACCTGGAAGAGATAAACCAATCAGAACAGTGATGACAAAGGGATTGGCTGGCATTGGGAAAACAGTCTTTACACAGAAGTTCACTCTGGACTGGGCTGAACACAAAGCGAACCGGCATGTCCTCTTTACGTTTCCATTCACTTTCAGAGCTGAATTTCCACATTTCTCAGAAGTCCATACTATCAAAACAGTTAACACACTCAACTGAACCTGGGAAGCCACATACAGCATGTCATTTTCAAAATACTACATTCAAAACAGTTCGAAACAGTTCGAAAATATTCCAATTTTCCAAAATGAACAGAATGTTAAAAAAATGTTAATCATATTTGAAATTGTCCCACAAATTATCAATCAATCAGACTTTATTTGTATAGTATTCATGCTAACAAACATCACAAAAATGTTTTAAACCTGTAAATCCTGTGCAGATTTTTTCCAGCGGCTGTTAATGGTTTGCAAAGGATAATCTCCATTCAGAGAAATGTGATAAATCAACTGAGAAAAAAAAAAATTATTATGCATGAAAAACAATGAAGCACTCGGGAAAACGGTTTTTCTCCCTTGTTCAACACTCTCTCTCCACTAAAGTAAACAAGCACAATGAAGTTTCTGCACAAAAAAATATGGATCAGTGAGTGTGGAGCATTAATCAATCAGTTTAAGTCAAGTAAGATTATGCCTGTCGCATTTAGTGAAAAAGGTTACGCCAAGTGAATAAAACTTGGAAACTAATACTAATAGAGAATTATTAACACCTCTGCAAAGAAATATAAAGTCAAATGTAGTTTAGCTTCTGCATGATTTGATTCTACCTGTTCCTTCAAATGAAATTGTTTCTCTACCAAACTGAGATCCTGTAAGGAAACTTAAATTTAAAAAGGTCAGGAGTTTGGCCAAAGAGTTGCATAATTTATTCACCACAGTTGACTCTTCCAGTTTGTTGGACATCATTTTGTTGATTTACTTCTAGTCTTAGATGAGGTCTTGGTCTGTCAGTTCTTAGCTGTCCTTTGCTACAGAACCATTTCATACACTCTCTTCAACTGGAGGCTATTTTATGTTCTGCAGTGTTTGCCTGAACCTCTCAAGGACAGCAAATACAAATGTGACCAAGACACCACTGATGCCATTTACACTACTATATAGCAAAATTCCTTCTAAAGTTTTATAAAATCAATTCACTTTCAGGTGGATTTGGCCTTCTGCTTCACAAAGCTCTGCTTCAAGAACTCAAAGCTTTTCAAAGAGACATACACCTCTGGTGACTTAGCCATTTACAGCACATTGTGTCACCGAAACGCTAAATACGACAAGCGAGGAGAGAAGCCACATCACTTCATCTCACCAAACTTCGACTGGGCCAGAGACCAGATGCAGCTTGTCTGTACAAAAACTGGGCCATAAACTGAGTTCAAGAGACTGTAAATGATCATGTACAAAAAGATGACAATGACACTCAAAAATACAGGATACATTCTGTGTTATTTATTTTAAAGGAGTTTGACAAACTCGAAACAAGAGTTTGAAAAAACACACTGATCTGTCAAACAGGTAAAGTCAACAGATAAACTATACTCCTTGTGAGTGAACAACTTGATTTAATAAAAAAACAAACAAAAAAAAACATTTACATGCAAGTGAATGATTAGTCAAACCACAACAAAACATTGTTTAATACTGAAAACATCATTTAATAATGAGTGGAATCAGCAAAGCGGGATACTTTCAGTCCCTGTTGTCACTGCAAACTAAATCTGAAAAGTAAAACTAAGTCAGTGCTGTGTGGGCGAGCTGATACTCGTCTATTCCCACTCTTCATCGTCGGCTGCAGTCTGAGCGGCCGGCTGGCTCGACACAGAGCTGTGGTCTTGGAAAGCGCCTCCCTGAGAACACAGGACACAAAATTAAGTCAAACTCAATTCTTCAAGGCTCAATTCTGCTCAAACCCAGCAGGTCAGGCTCAGTTACCTTCCGAGAATCCGTGGAGTTGAAGCCTTTCCTTGGCAGGTTGGACCCTGCGGAGCCACCGCCACTGAACGCAGACTCCTCCAGCCAAGAGGGCACCTCCTGCTGCGCCTGCATATCCCATTCAAATCAATGCAGACCATATCATATTATGTGCTTATTCCACGTGTCAGCTGAGTCTACAGGGTCCTCATTTTGCGATTTTACATAATGCCCCTTTAAAAGCATGTAGTGTGCAGCGTGTTCTCTCCTCCTTTTCTAACTGCTTGGAAAAGATCCCAGCGAACACAGTTACTGTTTGGAAAAAGGAGCTCAGTCACTTTTACTGCCAGGACATTTGAAATGAGACACTTTGGACTTTTTACTGCAGGAGATTTTTACTGCACTACTTCTACTTCAGTCACATACCAGCAGAGGAACAGTACTTCTACTGCAGTCACATACCAGCAGAGGAACAGTACTTCTACTGCAGTCACATACCAGCAGAGGAACAGTACTTCTACTGCAGTCACATACCAGCAGAGGAACAGTACTTCTACTTCTATTGCAGTCAGATACCAGCAGGGGAACAGTACTTCTACTTCTACTGCGGTCAGATACCAGCAGAGGAACAGTACTTCTACTGCAGTCAGATACCAGCAGAGGAACAGTACTTCTACTTCTACTTCTACTTCTACTGCAGTCAGATACCAGCAGAGGAACAGTACTTCTACTTCTACTGCAGTCAGATACTAGCAGAGGAGCAGTACTTCTACTTCTACTGCAGTAGCAGTGTGTGGGACTCTTTCCACCACTGCTGGAGACCATCAAGGCTGACATGACGTTAAGATGCCAAAGCTGACCTCTGATCAGTCAGGTCACCTACCCGAGAGAGGACTCTGACCAGGGAAGGAGCCAACTGGCTGTCTGCTTCCATGTCGTAGAAGGACACGGCTCTTCCGGTGTTCCCACAGCGGCCGGTTCTTCCGATGCGGTGGACGTATTCGTCGATGTTGTTGGGAAGGTCAAAGTTGATGACGTGCTGCACATCAGGGATATCCAGACCTCGAGCCGCGACAGAAGTGGCCACCAGAACGGGACATTTGCCCGAACGGAAATCTCCCAGCGCCTGCTCTCGCTCCCGCTGCTCGCGGTCGCTGCCAGAAAAACACACATCACATTCAGAGCATCTCTGCATGACAGCACACTGGAAACGAGGAAATCCAACGTGCCACTTACCCATGAATACTGGTGGTCGGAACCTTCTCTTGGCACAAGAACGTGGCGATGAAATCAGCGTTTCTCTTGGTCTCCACAAACACCATGGTGCGCTCAGTTCCTACGGACAGATATCATGTCAGATGATTATTTACTACTGAATCATCAATTTAAGTTTGCATAACATGAAAATTGAAATGCCATCAGTGTGACCATTAATTATGAGTGAAGCGGCGGCTGAGAAACATCACCGGTGGTCTTGAGGATGTCCAGGAGCTGCTCCCTCTTGGAGAACTTGCTGACCTGGACAAATTTCTGTTCCACATCAGTGCAGGCTCCGCCCACCACACCCACTGCCAGGAACAAATAGTCTGTCCTCAGGAAGTCAGCCGCCAACCTGGAAACACACACACACACACACACACACACACACACACACACACACACACACACACACACACACAGATATCAGGTGAGAGCAGTTCATATTGACTGAGATTTCAGGCAGGAGTTGCAAGTCCACACCTCTGGATCTCCTCAGGGAAGGTGGCACTGAACATCAGCGTCTGGCGCTCTTCTTTGGATGGCATGCCAGGGGAGCCCACCAGGCGGCGCATGTCAGGCTCAAAACCCATGTCCAACATGCGGTCGGCCTCATCCAGAACAAAGTAGCGCAGCTTACTCAAGCCGACCTGGAGGCAAGACGACACCAAATGTTTATTACAGTCAGGCCTTGATCCAAAGGCTGCACACGTGAGCGACGGCAGATTTCACAAGTTTACCTTTCCTCGTCCAATCACATCCAGCAGTCTCCCCGGCGTGCCACACAGCACATTGCAGCCCCTCTCCACTTCTCGGAGTTGGTGTCCAGTGCTGATGCCACCATAAACCACAACTGGACGTACACAGGTCCTAAAACATTAGACAAAACGAAGGATTAGATTATAGAATGGGAAAATGATTATTCAGCATTGTCATTTCTTGACTGTATTCACTGCTACTGCACATGAGCCTGAAAAGAAATCTCCCAGCTGATCACAAATCCAAGATCTGATGTGACTGTTAACACACCCAAATGAAAACTTTCTGGCCTCCATGTAGATCTGGTTGATCAGCTCCCTGGTCGGGGCCACAATGAGGGCCTCGGGCTCCTGCAGCTCACTGAAGCGGCTGGCTGCCACGCCGTCAGACATCAGCTTCTGCAGGATGGGCAGCAGGAAAGCAGCCTGGAGCGAGGAGAGGCATCAAAACATCAAAAGGACCAGAGGCAAACTTCAGGCTCACCGGTGGATTCTGTCGGTGTGGCTTACCGTTTTGCCGGATCCTGTCTGGGCACAGGCCATGATGTCTCTGCCAGCAGAGATGATCGGGATGCCGTGCTTCTGCACTGGGGTCGGCTTCACATAGCCAGACTTACTGACATTCTTATTGAGGGTTTCGCACAACGCTGCCTCTTCAAAAGTCTAAAGATGAACAAGTTTTTCACTGTTTTCTGAGCAACCATCCATCACACCATAACACATGAATATAAGAAGACTTTGTAGCCAGAAAACTGCCAGAAAACGGACTTTTACAGGGCATACAACAAGAAAAAAACTGAAAGCTGTCTGGTAGGAAATGTGCAAATTGTATTTAAACAGTCCTATGCCTGAAATAAGACGTGATGCTGGAGAACTCTGTATCCTGCTATGATCAGCTGCTACTTGCATGTAAACCTTCTGTAGCCCTGGCAGCTTGTGCGTGTAGGGTGTGTTGACAGTTTACCATGATGGCCTGCGGCGGGTTGCTGCCACTAACGTCCACCATGATGTCATCGTACTTGTCAAAGTTAATGCCCGACTCATAATGCGCAAAGATGGAGTCTTCATCCTCAGGGAGGGGCGGGGGAACATAGGTCACCCTCGGCTCTGGGGTTGAGAAAACACAACATGACAGTGTGGGAAAGACAGACGATAAGCACACAACCGAACCCGGTCCTGCTGCAGAAACAGAGCACATCCACAACCAACAGTTCATTTACTCACTATTATCACCATCATCTGCAACCTGACCGTCCCCTGCAGAACCTGCAATCAGACACAGAAAACAATCACATCTGTGGCGCCTTTCAAATTCACTGAATGCTGGTTGATAAGAGAATATCAGAACCTTTAGCGAAGACATCCTCATCTTTTGTGCGGTAACCTGCAGTAACAAACGAGGAGACGCTGGGTAACCAACATCAACCAACACGTCAATGTGACACTTCGAGTATGACGGCCTATTTACCTCCACCAAAGTCTCCTCTTCCACCCGCTGCTCCACCTTTAACAGGTCAGGACTCATTAGTGACGAGCACTTTACACTTCAAATCAACCTGTTCCACTTACTGAGTACTGGATTACTTACATAGGAAATTAAAAACTTCAAGCACAAAGTTTACATCTGACTCAAATGATCAGGTTTACTGGGTAGCAGAATCTAAGAATGTATAAGAATGACTTGATGTTTCCAACATAACACAATTTCAAATTAATTTTCCAGAGAATATTCTGTCCAATATAATAATAATTGATTAAGAAAATACCTCGGGAGAAACCTCCCCTGCCACCTCTCCCTCCACGACCTCGTCCACTAAATCCTGTTGAGAAGAAATCAGTGACCAGGATGCAAACATACACACAGATTAAAAGCATTCATACAGTCAAGTATAAAAAAAAAACAAAAAAAAAAACAGGCATGTTTTTTCAGTTTATATGACATGATTGCTTACCATTTTCATACCCTCCATCTGCTCCTGCAAAATCAATAATTTCATTAAAAAGCCATCAGTAGTACTCATCAAAACACTAACACACCAAACAAACATCCAATCATTCCTATTGTCTCAACGAACACTGGAAAACATTACCATTTGATTCACCATCATCATCATCTCCGCTGCCAAATCCTTTGCCGCGTCCTGGTGGAATAAACAGTCGTGTCACAAAACAAAAAACTGATTCCAAGAAAATCAAAGCATTCAATTAATTCAGAGAATAAACCTGAATATGAAGAGCAGCTCTTTGTGAATAACATGCATTATCTGAGTGTGGTTCATCACAGTTCATAGCCTCTACACACCTCTGCCTCCTCTTCCTCTGAACCCTCCTCTTCCTCTTGAACTCTTCCAGCCTTCTGCAGAGCAACAAGTCAGAGGATCAACCAGGATTCACTTTCTGCATCCTGATACAACTGGAAATAAAAAATAAGAGGCTGCCAGCACTCACCATTCCCATTCTCATCGTCTCCTGTGAAGCACAAATCAAAGCATCAATACAAGGTTGTGTTTACTGCTCGACTTCAGCCTGTTGCTTCCCATCTGATTTCTGATGTAGTGAACCGCTTTACTACATTCATTTAAACAAAGTGAGATCTGTAGCCCACTGGGTGTTAAACTATAACTTCAATCAAAATGTTGGCATTGTGTTATAATTAAAGTGTGATATCACACTGGAGCTGGAGTGTGCGACCCATTTTGTCTATTGTTTATAACTTCAAACATGAGCTGCATGAGCACCTGAAATAAATGCACTTTTAAATCCTCCTCCTCCTCCTCTCCCTCTGCCTCGACCTCCACGACCTGCAACAAGTAAGAATAAGAAATTGCCTCATGGTAACAAATAAATTTTTACAGAATCACAGATGGGCCAGATGCAGAAAACAATATACAAATAAATTTGACCTCATTTTTGTTCATATCCATCGATTTCAAGGATTCACCAATGTTTTCTTATTTTTGCATTTCTCTGATTATGAAATTTCTGCCTTCATCAAGCGGCACAAAACAACAGAGGAGCACAGCGTCTCGCTTCGCCCGACAGTTTTGGAGAGGAGCAGGAAGCCCCGGTGGCAGCCTCTGCAGGAGCCACACACACCTGATGTGTGGCTGCGGCAGGATTTTGGCATCAAAATATAAGGTCTTAGTAATTGATTGAAGAAGTATCACTCCATATGGCACATTCACAGCACTATTATTGCCTGGGGAAAAAAAAACTGATCCAGCATCAGGAATCATGTACAGATCACCAATAGATTCTCTCCATCAATACACTTCTATTTTATAGTCATATTTTATATTTTGTTCACTGTTTAATTAAAATTTTGCACAAAGGTTCCAAATAAAAGGAGAACAATAATCAAATATGATTAAGTGCCTTTAATTTGTCATTTATATAATTCAAAAAGTAGAAAGATGCGCCTCTTCATTTGATGATTTTACATAAACTATTCATGTAATTTACTGAAAATGTGTTATATTGTGATATGAGATTTAAGTCATATCACACAGCCCTGCTAATAAATGCTCGGACACACGCCTCCAGTTTACCAACATGTGGGATTCATCATCCAGCACACCTGGATAAGAGCGGATTTGGGTCGCTAAGGTCAGGTACATCTAGAGTTAATTTCTTTTTTTTTTTCCTCTGGAAGAAAATGAAATGAGAATGCGGCTGCATCTGGTCCAAACACCCGTCCTTCACACACACGCGCTCACCCCATCCAGAGTCACCGTTTTCAGCATTCCAGGACCTTTCTTGACCGCCTAAAGACAGAAACAGGTGATCAGTTACACTCCATTTCATCTAGACAACAAAAAACTGCAATCACACCAGCACAACCCCTTACCTCCATTGCTAAACAACTTCTCAGGTCCGTCACAGCTCGCAGGCTGGGTGCTTAGTGCAACAGGAGTGCTAGTTTCCTGCAAACATGGGTAAATTCAAAAATATGACCCTTTCCACCATCAAAGTCACAACTACAATGTTAAGCCTGAATATTATTTCTGTTCCATTTTGTTTCATATGAATTAATTAATTTACCTCTTCATCCCACTCATCCATGCTTCACTTTCTGCAAAGAGAAGGCTCAAGTCATTCACACGCCTGCTCCACCACCCATACACAGTACACTGAGGTAATAACACAGGTTTATTTTATCAACATTAATTACCAACTGATGGATCATATCATGCTGAAAGGCAGTTTGAGATAATCTCATTAACATTTTTGAAGGCAAGTACATGAGGTACACAGGTTACATACACTTTTTATTGGAAAAGTTGCTATAAAAGCACTTAAGTTTAAAATTAATATAAAAGTAAGTTAAAATGAACAAATATTGAAATAGAGGGAAAGAAAAACTAATTGGAGTACACTTGAAAATGTAGACAATTTTCTTTCTCTTTTTTTTTGTAATTTGTGAATTCTGAATGTTCTCCTGGGATTATCAGTTGAAACACCTGTGCTCTTTCAATGGATTTAAGCGTTTTTTTTTTTTTCCCTGGAGGTCTATGGACGAGTTTGTTTGGTTTGGTTATTTATTTGTCAAGACTTACTGGTTAAATTAATAAGTTACTTTTGGACCTATTAGCTGACTAACCTATGATGTGTAAAAGTTAGGGTTAGCTTAATTAGGCTAGGTGGCTAGCTTAGCCAGCGAGTCCCGCCATGTGCCGCACCAGAAGGTAAAGGTGTGTCTTCACTGTTTAATGACCTTACCTCGCTTTTAACAGCGACAAACGCCGTTTTTAAAAAAGAATACACCTCAAATAAAGTGAGTTTTGTACAGAACGGCTGCCAACTAACGTTAATTAACGCTGGCTAAGGCGAAGCTAAATTTAGCGGTTAAATTCGGGGCTCCGGGCTTTAGCTAGCTCGCGACATCAGCAGCGATATAACGTCGGTTAAATTCAAATTAACGACTTTTTTCACTTCGGAGCTTTTGGTTAAATTTATAGATAGATAATAATAGCCTTACTTTTTCGGTGCCTTTCACTCGAAGGTTTTCCACCTTATGTAGCTGCTCTCCGGATGCCACACCGCACACCGTGATAATCCGAGTTTGCGCCCCGCCTACTGGGCACACCCACCGGGACTCGGCGCCGCAGCCTCACCGGTCGGAGGGCTGTCAATCACGGAGCCGACACCAACCACCTGCCGCAGCTCCCTTTTCCAGGTGCACTTTTTTTTTTTTACTATTTTATTGCAGGTTTTCATATCATCTGTAATTGCTTTCATCAATTATATCATTCATCCTGCTACATTTCTACATTTTTACAATGCACTTACAAAACATCACAAAAATAGGAAAAAAAAAAAAAGACAAAATAAAGAGTACTACATGGAAATGACAACTACAAGTGCTAGACAAACAGCAGCAATACACAAGAAAAAAAAAAGAAAAAATAAATAAATAAAAAAAGGGGGGGGGGGGGGGGGGGGATTGGGGAGTTATAATCTTGCAGTACTCTTGGTTTTACAGTTTTGCTGTTTTACTGATCCACTCCTATTCCCATGTCCCATTTACTCCAGTTTCTTTAGAATTCCTCTTCTCTATTTCTCAATTTATAAGTTATTCTTTCCATCTCCTTGATCTCTTCAATTGTTTTTTCCCAAGACTTAACAGATGGTGGTTTCATGTTTAGCCAGTTTCGTGTTATTTGTTTTAATGCTGCTATTCGTATTATTGAGTACAGATATATATCTCCTTCCTTCTTAATTTCTCCTGGGATGAGGCCTAATAGGATATTTGACGGCTGTAATGGTTTCTTTAAATCATATATGCTTATAATTCTCCTCTGAATTACACCCCAAAATTCTTTCAACACTGGGCAGAAATAAAAAATATGTGCATTTTTCCAGGTGCACTTGAAGACGTAACGTTGGAGTGCAAAAAGACATACAGTATTTCAAAATTAGTAGGTTGTAGTGTTGATTAGGACTACCGGTACATTAACTAACATTAACTGCTAAGATTAATTTGCTGTGTTATGGTTGTGGCGGCTGGGACGCACCTGTTCTGAGGCAGGGTTGTCCAGCTATTTCTGAAAATAAGACAAGGCTTGTAAACCCAAGTCAGGCCATTTATATTATTCAGGACTCTTTTCATTGCTGACTAAGTTTAAAAAAAAAAAAAAAAAAAAAAAAAAAAAGAGAGAGAGAGAGAGAGAGAGTCTTAGAGAAGAGTCTGCAGGTTTTCATTACAACAAATACTGACAACAGGTGGTTTCAGCATTTAGTTCACTTTCATCCACACAGGAGGAAGAGGAGGCACTAGTCATCTAAAGAGAGTGGTGTATTTTTTTTTTTAGTTGGAATAAAACATTTTACACTCTTTGCCCTCCATCCCTGGCACTTGGTTCTCCATCCCTGGCGCAGACATGAGTTGTGCAGAGTATACTGTTCAAATGGCTGTTTCATGATATTGTGATAATGATGACTTGTCTTGATCTACAGGTCTAGAAAGACATGGACGACTGGGAGGAAGTGGTAAGTGAATCTACAATTGGTTAAGTGTATTAGAAATTAATCAGACACTAATAAGCAGGGTAAACTTTGGTCAGTTGCTCAAATTCACAAGAGAAGAATTACGAGAGAAATATAAAAATGTGCCTTAGATGTATGTAAAAAAAAAAAAAAAGAAGTGTGTGCATTAATCCTACTTGTGCATTAATTATAATTGTAAAAAAGTGTGCATTATGTCTAAATATGTGCATTATTCCCACAAAATATTACAACAGTAAATACAGAAATAAGAAATTAAGCATATGTTAAAAAACAGTGTACCTATATACACAGGCATATCGCACTAATGAGTTGTTGTCAAGTCCCACGGGTAGAAATAATTACAAACTAATATAGTTTAACGTTAATATACCGTACATGTTTGAATGCTGTTTGTCATGCCACAGAGGCTCCAACAAAGGGATGATCTTGCTAAGAGAAATTGCAGTTCATTATAAACTAATTGAATGAATTAATTAATCAGTAGTTTATTTTCGGGCCACATTATAAGGAATGATACTTAACACTTTGTGTGAATATACATTACAAACAACAAATTTCCCACATCAGTGACCGAAAAAAGGAAGAGGCTGGAGCCCCAGGGTGTATTTTTGCCTATCCTAGAGTACCAGCATCACAACAGAAAGAAATATGAAAGAAACTTTACTCTAAATTACAATCCTTAATTATTTTACACTTTTGAAACTCAACAGAGAGCTACACAATCTCAACTCATCACTGAGGCCGTTCCATAATTGAACTCCCAAAAGTGAAACAGATCTGTATTTTACATTTGTTCTCACTTTACATGTTTCAAAAATATATAACCCTCTTAAATTATAATGCCCTTCTCTTAATTTAAACAGCTGTTGAATACCAACAGGTATTCGAGAAAGCATTTCCAGTGTTAATTGTCAAAAGACTGGCCAACATGAGAAGAAGTGACGCCACCTTCCAAAGATGGGGTCAAAGTCTCCTTAAACTTCTGCAGCCTTACAATACTTGTGTTGTAATTATACCATCCAACACTGGGGCTGTTCAGATTTGCTTTAACATAAATAAACTCATCATATTCGATAACTGCCTCCCGGACCTTCAGAGCTATGTCTTTAAACCTTTTGCAAATAAATCTTTATGAATTAGAGAGTATTCTTGCATGCCCTGCTCTGTAAATTACAGAACTGCTTCACATCTCTGTCTGTTGTCCACAAATTTTTATCACCTATTGTAGAAATCTTGCCTTTATAATTAGTCTTGTTTATGTGGCTGACTCATTCTACTCATATTAGTTTTTACTGTTTGTGTTGTTTGCTCTTTTCTGTTTTCTTTGATTATAACTGACTCTGTAGCCCTGTTTTTGTAAAGTTATTATGAGGCCACCACATGTGTAATGTTTTGAATTTACTCTTGTTTACAGGGAACTTCTGTTACATTAACCAGCCAGACTGCAAATGGTGGTGAGTTTATGATTTAAACACGGGAGGTAAGCGTTGTGTGATGATGGATTTTTTTTTTTTTTTTTTTTTATCCTTTTTGCGTCATTGGTAGACAGGGCTGAAGATGGCCATGTGTGTCTGTCCATCTGTCTGTCCATCTGTTTTAGAGCTGAACAATGGAGGGGAAAAACACAGTGCAATTTTGACTGATACTGCGATTACAACATGATTCAGGGTTTCACTGGGAACGATAAGTTTTGCATGATCAGTGCCATTTTCACAGAAGAAAAGAAACAGTAAAATGATGATATGGTTCTTGAGGATGTTTTTAAGTTGTTTTATTTCTTTTGCAATGAGAGAATAGCATTTGACCCATGACCTTTCCTGTAATACCACCTCCGGGCCAAAATATCAAATATCAACAAGATATCACAAAAACTAATCAGTCGATCTGAAAATTTGAAACATTGAACAAACACTGAAATCAGTTTTTTGTTTTGTGACATGACTATTTATTCACCAGGACGCAGCAAAGGATTTGGCAGCGGAGATGATGGTGAATTGAATGGTAATGTTTTCCAGTGGTTGTGTGTGGAGACAACAGGAACAATTGAATGTTTGGTTCCCGTGTTTAGTGTGTTAGGTATTGCTACTGATGGATTTTTAATGAAGTTATTGATTTTGCAGGAACAGATGGAGGATATGAAAATGGTAGGCATGTTTTTTCAGTTTACATTACATGATAACTTGTTTTTTTTTATACTTGATGAGATGAGGATGCCTTCTTCTTATGTTTTTTTGTTCTCTCTTTTTGTAATAATTTTCTACTTGAGAAAATAAATCAAGTGAAGGTGGAGGAGCGAGTAACAATCTGATTCAACCACTAGGTGGCAACAAATAGCCATCAACTATTGCTTCATAACCGACAAATACTTGTTGTCACAGTCGTCACACACCATGCAAAATGCCAACTGTGTCAAACTGAGTTGTGCATCATGCAAAAGGTTTATGATAGTGTGTTTTCTTGGGTTTGCTTTTTGCTATGTTTAAGCCGCCACAATAAAACGTCCACCAGGATGAAAACTGTCCAGGAAACAAAACAATATCAGGGTTGTTGGAGATGACAGTGACAGTAAAGGCATTTTCACTGTCCATATTCTTTTTTTTATGAACCATCCAGACCTCTTAGGTCGTCTGGGACAGGTCTACTTTCTGTCCCCAGAATAAAAACTAAACATGGAGAAGCAGCGTTTAATTTTTATGCTCCACATATCTGGAACAAACTCCCAGAAAACTTTAGATCTGCTGCGACTCTCAATTCTTTTAAATCACAGCTGAAGACTTTTTTGTTTGCCGCTGCCTTCCATTGAACCACATTAAGGGGTAATATTTTACACTGCACTGTAACTTTTAATGTCCTGTTTTATCGTCTTATTCTCTTTTTAGCTTCTTTTTATTCCTAAATTTAACACTTTTTAATTGTTTTTATGTATGTTTTCTTCTGTTGCTTTTATATTGTTTTAATGCCTTTTATGCTCTGTGTAAAGCACTTTGAATTGCCCTGTTGCTGAAATGTGCTATACAAATAAACTTGCCTTGCCTTGCCTTTTTTTAACATGTTGGTCAAGCTGGTACAGTTTCATCATTGTTTGAAATGTGATTTAAAAATAAATTTGACATATATCATGCTATATATTATGCACTAGTATCAAACTGATAAGTGCCTAGGTATAAAGTCTTTTAAGGAAAAATAGGTTCTCTGAAATCTATCTGAAAATTATGATTAATTATTGTGTCCACTGTTTGTTTGTTTGCATTTATTTATTTATTTTGTTATTATTATCTTTGGTCTTCGCTTGTCATTGTCTAACTTATTTCTTTCTTCTTCTTTTTTTTTTTTTTTTTTTTTGGAGACATATGACCTTTAATTTATTAATTTTTATTTTAATTTAAGAAGATTTATTTGAAATTTTAAAAAACTATGTTTAATTATTGTGACCACAGTTTGTTTGTATTTATTTATTTTGTTATTATTATTTTTTGTCTTCGCTTGTCATTGACTTTTTTTTTTTTAATTTAATTTATTAACGTGTTTTTTTGTTTTTTGTTTTTTTCCTCTTCAGGGAAGGTTGATTTGAGGTTTCGTCAAAGGCACTCGCTCTGGTGCCGCGGTGCGTTGTGGGAAATGTAGTCCCAGGCTCCGCCGCTGGCTGACGGTGAAGTCAAGATGGCTGTGAACGAAAGACAGAGGAGAGAGCATGTAGCGGAAAGGCCGTAACTGAAGTTTTAACTGAGAAAATCGCTCACAGATCACCCGGACCTTACAGATTCAGAGTCGCTTTTTTAATCCAAGTAGTTACTCACCCTGCGGAGGAACTGGTGCATTCACAAACACCGACAGAAGAAACAACTGAGGATAAAGTCTCGTATGAATTCCGACGAGAAGGAGGACTGTGAGTGTGCGTCACCACAGGCCGAGACGAGCCCCGCAAGGTGGGGCACGGCGGGAGGAGAGGGTCGGGGATGCCCGGAGAACCGCTGTCGCTGTTAGCCAGCTAGCTAGCCGCTACCACTAGCTGTCACTTTGTCATTGTGCCATATTAATTTTGTGTATCTTCATTTTACATTAAGAGTACCCGGCGGGGATTTTGTTTTGTGTTAAATATTAAATGTTACCGCCTCGGTAGTTCTAACTGAATAACTTTTTGAAATCAGGCCTAATATGTTAATTAGCAGTGTTAGCTTAGCGAGCTAACAAGTCAACGTCATTTCCTATACTGGTTGTGCTAGCGGCTAGTTAGCTAGTGAGGCAGTGTAGCTAAACGTTAAGAATTGAGTATTTTGCTCAGTCGTTTAGCTCAGTTAACCGTCTCATGTTTAAGTGTAGATTAATTATTGGTTTTGGTAAGTTATCAGTGTAAGCCAGTTAATACTAGCCGTGCATTTAGCAGGGTGCACTGCCATCACTGATT
Organism: Myripristis murdjan; assembly: GCF_902150065.1. Classification (NCBI taxonomy): domain Eukaryota; kingdom Metazoa; phylum Chordata; class Actinopteri; order Holocentriformes; family Holocentridae; genus Myripristis; species Myripristis murdjan. The sequence goes on from NC_043981.1 coordinate 15,818,521, forward strand.
GATCCCTAATCAAAGCAAGGTTAGCCGGGTTGCTTGTCTGTCAGCTCTGATGTTGCTTGTCCTAGCTAGCATTTCATTTTCGTTTTTGCAACCTCTCATTGTGGTAATGTGCTGCTAACGCTAAGAGAGCAAGTCTTGAGCCGGAGTGCTGCAGAGCCAGCAGAGAGCTGACTTAACCGTGTCTGTTGCGGATATCATGTCAACACACAGGACAACCTTGATCTCTGTTGCAACTCATACTGTTATTGTGTGTCCAATTAGAGAAAACGAGGAGCCTGAAATAGAAAACCCAGAAGCAAGCCGAATGTAAGTCATGTTTGAGACGTGCTGACTGTCAAACTAGTCACATCCCATACCAGCTTGCAGGTATGCCTGCATGTGAGCATGGGCTGGAAGCTCCAGGGCTGGGCTAAAAATCAAATATCACCTTATTTTTGACTGACCGACTCAATATCAATGGTGTAAAGGCGACAGCTGGTGCTGCACACACAAGACTTTTGATACACCATCAGTAATGAGGACAGGCTAATAGAGCAGCGAGAACATTGTCCAAAGTTCAGAAAATTGGATCACTTTGTTTTAATGCAGCCTTTTAATTCAGGAAAAGACAGCAGTTGTACTATATTATGATATACTGGTATATAAATATAATATCACCATACTTGCCCAGCCCTTGGAAGCTGTCCCTTCTCCACCAGGCCTGTCAAACTGGGCTTGCATCTCTGTTGTCACACATTTCCCATTCTTCATTTTGTGACCTTGTTGATTGTGCCTGTTATAACTGGGGCTGGGAAGAAATGCTTATCTCCCGATTCTATACTGTCACGGTACTTGGGTGCTGATTTGATATGTATTGTGGTTCTATCAGTATTGCAGTTCAATATTACGATTTATGGCGATTTTTGTTTTTTTGAATTATCCTCTAGTTTCATGAGGCGCTGATTATCTTAAAGGTCATAGTGTGTCATTTTATACAGTGACAAGTTTCAAAAAACAGTCTCACTGCAGTGAAATGGCTGCTATGTGGGCTAACATCAACACACATGAATCAAATGTGGCTCATTGAATCCACAAGAGTCTCAGCTTTCCAGTCAAACCCAATTGATGCAACTCCAAGACTGTTTAGGCCCCAGTCTGCACAAATACACCATTTTACAATGGGCCAAAAGAACACATTTGTTCTGCATGCCTTAAGTACAATATTTTAAGTCGATTCAGTAATTTAAAAAATCAGGCACAAAGTTTAAAAACAAATCACAATACTTAAGTGAATTGATTTTTTCCCACCCCTAGTTATAACTAAGTGCTTTCAGAAATGTTTCCTCGTCATCAAAATGTGTCGATTTTCTCACATCAGTGTCTGTTTCTGTACAATACAGAGACATCTATTGTAACTGTCAATATCAGTGAGCATTTTTATGTTCAGAGCAATGCAGTGAGAATTGATGCAGGGCTGAGCAATATAGACTACATCAAATGCATCAGCATTGATTAATGTTGATTACTGGTTGAAATTGTTAAAGACAGTCATTAGTAAAGTGGATATGGTGACCAAGTTCATGGAGGCAAATTAGCAGAACAGCTGAAACGGTCTAAAGTGCATTCCTTTATTGTAATGCAGCTTTTAAAACCAGGAAAAGATGGTGCAGCATGATGTCACAATATGCAAAATCTCAGATTTCTAGTCTCATGTCAATATAGCAGTCAGCCTTAACTTGATGCACAAATTATTCTCTGAAAATTAAATGACACTAGCATGCTAATGAGTTCACACAGGTTTCTCCTTCAGACAGATTATTGTAGCGCTTTACACGAAGTGCTGATTTGATAAACATATGGGGTTTACTCAGTATTCATAACATGTTGTGCCTCACCTCTGAATGCAGGAAGCGAGCAGCTGCCAAACATCTAATAGAGCGCTATTACCACCAGTTAACTGAGGGCTGTGGAAATGACTCATGCTCCAACTCGTGGTGTGCCTCGTCGATGGGCTTCCACCGCATGGACAACAACGCAGCAGCGGTCAAGGCCCTGGAGCTCTACAAGGTCAATGCCAAACTGTGTGACCCCCACCCCTCGAAGAAAGGCACTACCTCAGCCTACCTGGAGAGCAGCGCTCACAACAACTCAGCCTGCAGCAACAGGAAAATTAACCACAAAGATGTCCATTCTGTAAGGGACGATTTCAAAGGTAAGCTGAAGGCAGACGTTATGGATTCATCCTCAAACACACATTTCAGTGAAATGAAACAAAATTCAGTGTAAGGCATACATTTCAGAACTGTAGACGGTTTAGTTTTAATGTTGCAGAAATAATATTCTCAAAAACTAAAATGAGACAGCTAACACTATAATTTGCAACTGATTAATGACACTTAGTGCAGCGTCTGAATCACTGACTTTCTGAGGGCATGATAACATTCTTGAAGACATCACAGATTAGATGTCTGGATTCTGGCTCAATTTAGGATCATGTTGGCAAATGATTTGTGATTGTGACGATTAATTGAACTAGATTATACCTTTTTGTAAAGAGCAAAATTAAGTCTAGCCTCTTAAAACCTTTTTTTAAGTCAAAATTCAACTTTTTTTTATTCATTTATTTCCATATTAACTACATTCCAGGTGTCAGATTGCTCAACCTCAAAGAGAGTGAATTGACTTTTAGACAAAAGTTGATCGACTTGAACTTAGGGGTCAGGTTACCCCAGTGTGAAATGACTGGCAGAAAAAATGTACGGCCCAAATCCATTTCACATCAAGAAAAATAAGCATTTAAAATTTAAATCGATATTACAGTGTATATACTTTCAGCAGCAATATCAATATCACAGATTGACTGATGCAGTTTATTGTAGCTGTTTCCCCAGCAACACCTATGGTTCGCTGAATTAGCCATCATTTTGATTGACCTTGTTGTGTCGTGTGTGAAAGTACAGTATTTTCTGTTGAGGTGGTTTAGCATCGATGTAGTGCTGCTATGGCTTGCTAGCTTTACAAAAGTTTCTTTTCCTGTCTGATTGAAATGGTGTCTGTACTTTTGACATTTTGTTTTAAGTGACTGTCTTGTCATAAATCAAAAGTGTCAGCTCATTGTATGAATCTAATTATTATCCACACATTCTGGTGTTGTTCAGCACGTGCAGGTATAACGACAGTTAAAAACATTTTGTGGATGAAACAAAACTTAGAGGCAAAAAGTTGAGTTGAGGATTTTTACTATTCACATTACGAGTGTTGCTCAAGGAATCACTTCAGCCACCTAATATTTGTATATTCAGAAATGTTATTTTCTAGCAGGATGTGCATAGTTTCTTCATGACATGGCAATCAGTGTTTTTTTGCCTTTTGTTTTTAACAGTATAACATGTAATTTTGTGCTCAGATGTGAATTTCCTGACAGAGGAGAAAGTGTATGAGATCTTGGACATCTGTGGCGAAAAGGAGGACTACTCCCCTCTCATCCGAGTAATAGGTCGGGTGTTCTCAAGCGCTGAGGGCCTTGTGCAGAGCTTCCGGAGATCCAAACCTCACACGAAGGAGGAACTCAAGTCTCTACAAGGTAAGGATGAGGATAAGGATGAGGATGAGAAGGAGGCAGCTGCCTGTTCGACCACAGCAATGGAGGAGGACTCTCCCGCCTCCTCTTCCTCATCAAGGCTTGGTGAGGGCTCCTCGGGGGACAACGATATCCAAAAGCTGGGTCCTGATGAGGTGTCAGTGGACATTGAAGCAGTGCGGCGGATCTATGAGCGCCTGCTATCCAACGAGAAGATCGAAGCAGCCTTTCTGAACGCGCTGGTCTACCTGTCGCCCAACGTGGAGTGTGACCTGACGTACCACAATGTGTACTCCAGAGACCCGAACTACCTAAACCTTTTTGTCATAGTGATGGAGAACAGCAACCTCCACAGCCCAGAGTACCTGGAGATTGCCCTTCCACAGTTCTGCAAGGCCATGAGCAAACTGCCTCTGGCGGCCCTGGCCAAGCTGGCACGCCTTTGGTCGCACTATAGTGCGGATCAGATCAGGCGCATGATGGAGACCTTCCAGCAACTCATCACTTATAAGGTGATTAGCAACGAGTTCAACAGCCGCAACCTGGTCAATGATGATGACGCAGTGGTCGCGGCCACCAAGTGCTTGAAGATCGTCTACTATGCAAACGTGCTGGGCGGTGACCTGGACACAGAACACAACGAGGAAGAGGACGAGGAGCCCATCCCAGAGTCCAGCGAGCTTACCCTTCAGGAGCTGCTGGGCGAGGAACGGCGCAACAAAAAGGGTCCACGAGTGGATCCGCTGGAGACGGAGCTGGGGATCCGCACCAACGATTGCCGACGGCCGCTCATCCCCTTTGAGGAGTTTGTCAATGAGCCCCTCAACGAGGTGCTGGAGATGGACAAGGACTACACTTTCTTTAAGGTTGAAACAGAAAACAAGTTCTCCTTCATGACCTGTCCCTTCATCCTCAATGCTGTCACCAAGAACCTGGGCCTGTATTATGACAACCGCATCCGTATGTACAGTGAGCGCCGCATCACTGTACTGTACAGCCTGGTGCAGGGCCAGCAGCTCAACCCTTACCTGAGGCTCAAAGTGCGCAGAGATCACATCATCGATGATGCTCTGGTCAGGGTATGTAGCCAAATTCCAGTCCCTACATCCAGTTTCACACACCTGCCTTTATGGAATTTTGGTAGATAAATAATTGATTGATCCCTTCAATAAAAATGCACAACATGACAATACACTCAGTAGCCTACAGTAAAAATACCCTCAGCATGAAACTATAGCCTATGCACTACACATTCGCCTGAAGCAACTTTAATCCTGAAACATAAGCTTGTATTGTAGAAAACATATAGAAAAAACATGCCAAAATTAAAATAGCCTGGAGAGGTGGCTTCACTATATACATGAACAAGGTGCTGTTGATGTAGTAGATGGATAATAGTTCCATAGTGCAAAAACAGTGTGCAGTGACAGTGAATAAAGTGATGTGGTTAAATTAGGGACCCAATACACTTATTAATGATGCATTGTGGTTTTTTTTTTCTTTCTTTTTTCTCTGTAGCTTGAAATGATCGCAATGGAGAATCCTGCAGACTTGAAGAAGCAGCTGTACGTGGAGTTTGAAGGCGAGCAAGGTGTTGATGAAGGAGGCGTTTCCAAAGAGTTCTTTCAGCTTGTGGTGGAGGAAATCTTCAATCCAGATATTGGTAGGACAACAAATAATAGGAGTTGGTAAATGACAGATACTTTACTAGTCTACAGACTGCTGAAAGTGCTTTACAGTGTACGCCCCACATTCACACCCACATTCATACACTGGTGGCAGAGGCTGCCATGCAAGCGCCAACCTGCTCATCAGGAGTGGTCAAGGCTTCAGTGTCTTGCTCAGGGAATAATGCTAAAATAAAAGTTTTCACTGAATACCGTGTTACGATGTTAAGAAATATAGTAATGTTGTAGAAGTATGTTCACATTCCCAATCATGTTGAAATGTGTCTGTGTTTTCATGCCATCGGGTTCTCCTGCAGGGATGTTCACATACGACGAGCGCACCAAACTTTTCTGGTTCAACCCGTCGTCGTTTGAGAATGAAGGCCAGTATACGCTAATTGGCATCGTTCTGGGTCTGGCCATCTACAACAACTGCATCCTGGATGTCCACTTCCCCATGGTGGTGTACAGGAAGCTGATGGGCAAGAAAGGCACGTTTCGGGACCTGGCTGACTCCAATCCGGTAGGAACCTCAATCCACTGAGTCCTTCGTTGTTGTTTCAGTCAGTATGAAATTACTGTAATACTACTGCAACAGTGCAACAGTTACCAGATCGTCTTCTTCTAGGGGCCAGATTTACTGTTTACTGTCATTATAACTGTTAGTTGCAGCTTCTAATATGTTTTTGAATGATTCGACTGGTATGTTGGGACTTTGATTTATTATCTTTTTGACATTTGACTGAAATTTGAATGTTGAAATTTGTTCAGCCCTATTGACTTTAAAGCCTGGCTGTTGCCATCTGTGTGTTGTGCAGGTGCTGTACCAGAGTCTGAAAGAGTTGCTGGAGTACGAGGGCAGCGTGGAGGAGGACATGATGATCACCTTCCAGATTTCACAGACAGACCTGTTTGGAAACCCGCTCATGTATGACTTAAGGGAAAACGGGGACAAGATCCCTGTCACAAATGATAACAGAAAGGTGAGTGAAGCATAAAAGACGTATAATTTTTCCAAATTACCATCACACTCTTGTCACTGAATTCTCAGAATTAAAACAAACCCTGATACTTGGCATGTTCAACATACTGCAGCTGGTGGTGCAAATGTACCCATTAAATCACTATCACAGTGCAAATATGAAACTGCAAAGGGGCTGTTAAATTAGCACTAATAATTGGAAATTAATTGGTTTCTGGTACACACCAGTTTGAACAACATACATCAGCAGAAAAATTTGTTTCCACCACATGTAGGTAAAGGTCAGATTTCTGCAGATTTACGCAGTCAATACAACGGACACCTTTTTAATTTTTGCTGGCTCCAACTATCCGGTGCTGCATCGCCAGTCGGGAGACAGAAATAGAAACTATAATACTGACTTTGTTTTGAATCCTTTCTGTTGAACAGAGCTACTGTCACTGCTGCTGCTCAGATTTCCACACTTGGTATCACATCTAGATTCGGTGCCATGTGTGAAAATATCCGTGCGTCGAATTCAGATCTGACCACACAGTGAAAGGCAAAGGCAACCACGGCAGCTGGACAACCAATTTGAACGGGCACTGGGTTTTGCTCAGTCTGGTTACCGGTTAAAAAGTGGCTCAATCACTTGAACATGAGATCAAACAGCACCCACCTGTGTTTCAGTACCTCATCGAAGCCCCTCTCAGCCTCATGCATGTTCCTACGTGTGGCTCTGATACATTTGTTTTTTGTTTTTTTTTTAGTGGAGGGAAAGTGAGCATGCATAGCAGCGCAATATGTGATTGGTTGTTTGATTTTAACAAATGAGACGACAGCCTCCGCAACAGCCTTGAAGACCGTTTTTTTCCCCAGTGCATTTAGTTTGGCTTGGACCCTGTATGTATTATGGGGATTTGTCGAAATTGTGAAGGATAAAAGTTAAATACACTAGCTTTAAGGTCTGGACAAATGAAAATAAAGCAGTTGTTTTAGCTTTGCGTTAGACTGCAGGCCATCATCACTAGAAATGTAGGAGAGTTCAGACAGCTCTGTCTCTTCATTCCAATCCATAAAGGCTCATCCACATTTCAGAGTTTTCTTTCATTTTTATACTCTGCAATTTTTCTCCCTTTGATAAATGAAATCATAGAGATCCTGGTATTCAGAGTTGCATTATAAACCTTTCCCCCAAGGTTAGCTGCATGTCTAAGTACCCTTCAGAAGTTTGACATATAATGGTAACCGTCCCTGTGCTACTTTGTGTTTGTGCAGGAGTTTGTGGCTCAGTACGCCGAGTACATGCTGAACAAAAGCGTGGAGAAGCAGTTCAAGGCCTTCAGGAGAGGCTTTCACATGGTCACCAACGAGTCGCCATTGAAATATCTATTCCGGCCAGAGGAGATTGAGCTCCTCATTTGTGGAAGCAGGGTGAGCTTTTTTGGCAGACATTTTTAATACACCATAGAGTAATCTGAATATTTTGCTTTCTTTTCATTTCCACTAATGCTTTGTTTTTCCTCTTGTGCTCACAGAACCTAGACTTCCTAGCACTTGAAGAAACAACAGAATATGACGGTGGTTACAACAGAGATTCTCGAATCATCAAGTAAGAAATTGTGTGTGTGTGTCTGTGTCTGTCTGACTGTGCACAAGCGGTAAATGAGGTTTGAATGCAGCCCAGTGTGCACAAACCCGCTGACCCTGGATTGCACTCAGAGCAGCAATCTGGCGCTCCTGGTTCATGCTTGACGGCGAAAGTGGCATGATGGTTACAATAATGTATTTGAAGACACTGACTGGGTCCATTAACTGCAATTACCATGCCAGGTTTTACACCACCTTGAAACAATGCAGCACCGTTAACGTAAACATGCTTTAATCTAGCATTGGTTGAACAAAGAGGAAGCGGGCAAATATAAATGTTTTTCTTCCTGGTGCAAGGTTACTATGCAGGAGTTTCCTGCAGACGCTCCCTGCCGGATCTACTTTCCAGCTCAAATAGGAAAATAACAAGAAAAGAGATGTTTAATTTCCTCAAAAAATGGTACCAGGACGTTTTGTTTTTATTTTAGCATAATCCACTTTGTTTGTGTTCATTTAAGTGCTAAAATTGTGATTTTAGGACCATTTTCTTTGCAGGAATAAAGTATTGTGGATATACAACCCAACATTCTACCAAAGTTCAAGTTTGCTTTAAGGCCATGAAAACATGAACCTAGAATGGCCTTTCTGTCTACAGGGTTTACTGTAATTAATCCCAAAATTAACCAGCCATTTTTTAACCAGACAGTAGAGTAAATAAATTCACCAGTCATCATTAAATTCACCAAACTCAGTCAGCACCATTACTTCAGCAGCTGGATGATGGCTATTACCCATTTTGATGGCATTTCCATAATTTTTGTAAATGTGCTGTTTTATTTTACTGCGTTCCCACCCCTACAGCAATTATAGCAAGCAGTAAAACCCATAATTAAAATAATTATTACCCAAAATGATTTGTAGAGTAACATTCGCAGTAAAAACCATACATGAAACTTGTCATTTGGTATTTGAAATATATTTATATTTGCACTTTGTCAAAGTCTTAAGTTACCAGTTCCATCAGATCCTGTGTCAGCATTGTAGTGGTAGTGTAGTGGCATGAATTATTTATGAGCCTTTGAATGTGTTTGCTTGCGCTCCTGCAGGGAATTTTGGGAGACATTGCACTCATTTGGCGAGGAGCAGAAGCGTCTGTTCCTGCAGTTCACAACCGGCACTGACCGGGCGCCCGTGGGTGGCCTGGGCAAGCTGAAGATGATCATCGCTAAGAACGGCCCAGACACCGACAGGTGAGACCGCTCCGTCCTCCAGTCTGCACCTCTTCTCTCTGTGTACGCTGCTCCAGTCCACACAGAAGGACAGGAGATTGTACTTGCACTTTCTGAAAATCATTCTCTCAAGTCTGTAAAGCTACAGATTTAGTTTGTAACAGGAGCTGCAACACAACCAACTGAAAAATTTCAACATTAGGTTTCAAAGATCAAATACATTTCTCACCTAAAATTGAAATGTGTTTTTCTGGTGGCACAAATCTCACACTGTGTCACACAGGGTCCAAATTTAACACCTTCTACCTGCCAAATGTTGGTACATTTTGGGTTTGCTTGGTAAATAAATTGGTGTCACTCGCCAGGTGGCCAGTAAGTAATTTGGATTAACAGCGAAGAGTGAGGTTTACACCACTGCCGTGACTAATGTGACCCTCATTGTTCACCGTACCTAACATGACGTCAGCTAATCAAATCAAAGCTGCTTCTACTGTTTGGCTCATTCTCCTTCTACTTACCATGTCTGACTGTTTTTGTTGCAAGAAGCATCTGTGATACATGTCATTAGAGATGTGGAGACAGATTTCTGGTGTTAAACCTCAGTTAAACCTTTTCTCAGTTCAGCCATAAAGTTCATTTTGGACCCTGGTTTCACATCACACTTGGGAGATGCTAGTAGAGGTATCTGTTTCAAGTTGATCAAAGCCAAGTTTGTTGATGCCGTGTGTGTGACCGTCTGTGTGTGCTGTGTTGTGTTTCCTCCTGGCAGGTTACCCACGTCTCACACTTGCTTTAATGTGCTGCTGCTGCCCGAGTACAGCAGCAAGGAGAAGCTGAGGGAGAGACTGCTGAAAGCCATCACCTACGCCAAAGGGTTTGGCATGCTCTGAGCCCCCCTCCACACACACACACTGCAAAAGGACTCCTTTTCAGAAAGCCCCATTAAAGCCCTGCCCCGCCTCGCCCCCTGCCCCTTCCTCCTCCCCTCGTCCAATAATGGAAACGACCTAAAAGATGACAAAATACAGATACAGATCATAAAAACAATTTGAGGAAAAGCAAGTAAAAAATAACACAGGATAAAAGGTTTGAATGATATAGAGCGCTCTAGTAGTCCTTCAGCTGTGCCTGCATCATCCCACATCACTTGGTGTAAGCACAGAGACCTCATGCGATCAAACCCCCTCCCTCCCTCCCTCCCTCCCCCCTGCATACACATTATGTCAATGTGCTGCAGCCCCCCCACCCCCACCCTTCTTTCTATGTACAGAAAGGATCTTTTTTTTCTTTATTATTTATTTTAAGGTTGGAATTGGTTATTTTTCATGCCTGTCTGTTGTGATAGCTACCTAGCTGGTGGGAAGGGGAGGAGTGGGATTAAATTATGTGAATCGGGACAATGCATAAACAAATAAATATAAACCTTGATATTTGTTGATGCAAAACAAAGCTGTATCCATGTAGTCCTAAACTCTTGTCTAGTCGACCAGTTTCTCCCAGTTTGATTACTTCTACGCATCGTGTTTCTCTCCTCGGAGGAAAGAGCCCTTCCCAGCCATTCAGCTCACAACCATCGGTTATCTTTTATTTCCAGTACATTTTTCATCAGAGTTAGCATTTGGAAAGTCACTGTCGTTTTGTCTCAAATGGCACATTATCAGATAGCATTTTTATTTTTAATTTGTCTTTTTTTTTTTTTCCTTTTGCGCCATTTGGAACACCGCGGGTTATACTAAAATCTTGTCAGAGCTGTGTAAGTGCACTTAGACATTTTCAGAATGTTTTTTTTTTCTTTCTTTCTTTCTTTCTTTTTTTTTTGGGCCACAGATTGCCATGATTGTTTGCAGCATTTTATTTCCATGTCTTCCTGTGTTGACAATTCTCAATAAATAAAAAAAAAAAACAGTATTTATAAATTAGTGCGGTTGGAACCAGAATACCCTATTGTGCACATTTTAGAAGATTATTTACACACTTTAGACCAGTCACTGATAAAGACGGGCTCAGCAGTGTGATGTAGCTCTTAGAGCCAAACGGCTTGTATCGACATACCAACATAGAGCTGCTCTTGTGCCAACTAATACAGCCACCTGATTGGCTAACTCCCCCCCAGTTATTTCTTGGCGCAGGCACTTTGTGTTGCCTCCTTATGAATTAGTCCTCTAGAAATAGACACTCCACACTGCAGAGTCTGTTAAATATAACCCTGGTTTAGCTGTAACCTCCACCTGTAGAGTCAAGGCATCGTGTGCTAAATAAAGTGTCTACAGACATTTGCCAATTGTCACTGATAAAGCTTCGGTCCCCTGTGATCTGGACAAAAAAAAGTCTCATAATGGCACTTTTTTTGTTTTGTAATATAGATTGGAATACCAACTGTGAAATAACTTCCTCCTCAGCCTTGGCAGTTCTTTTTCTCCGCGCTTTTTATTTTATTTCTTTTTCTTTTCTTTTTTTTTTTTAAAGGTTCTGGACAGTTTAATAGGGGAGTAATCACTCTTTGAAGAGGGCTGAAGTGATGCTGCATGCTGTCCTCACAAAAGGAGTCCCAGTGCTCAGCAGTGGCTGATTCCCTTCCCCTGCACTCGTCTGAATTTAGACAAGATTCAGCAAACATTCAGCTGTTATTTGACAAGTCAGGTTGACTAAGAACATTTTTTTTGTTCATTTTTTTTTTGTTTGTTTTTTAAAGCAACACCCTAGGAGAGTTAATACATATTCATATATTCTAACCTAGCAAGGACTGCAACAGTCTTTGTTGGTCAACGAGAAGCTTCTTTGGAGCAGTTGGGGGATAAGTGCCTTGCTCATGGGCATTTCAATGGTTGTTGTAGATAAAGGTGATGGTGTATAATGATGAGGTTAGTGCCCCCCCGCCTGCCGCCCCCTTCCTCAGCTGTGTGGGTGCAGGAGGAGCGTACAAGAGGGAACACTGAAACACTGCTCAGATTTGGGTGATGTTAGCAACAGTATGCCACTAAAACCAAGGTGCTCAGGCCACCGCGACATAACACAGCAACCCTGAGCCATTTTGTCTGTTCTATTTGCTCTTATTTTCTCATGTCCTTGGTTTTCAGCCAGACCTGGGGAGAAATAATAGTGTCTAAAATACTTTTTATGATTTGTTCTTGCCTCTTGAGGTGCCAGGCGGGTGGGTATCGCCAGTCGGGATGGCAAAGTGCCAGAAAGTTTGGACAAACACTGGAAAGAGAAACAACAGTAAACTTTTGTGGAATTAACTGGCATTGTCCCGACTGGAGTAAACCCCCAACCGCGTGGAACTCGAGGCAGGTTAAAATAAACTCCCGAGATTTATTTACCGCTGTTAGTGGACCCAGGTCTGATTTAAAGCTGTCTGTCATTTCTTTGTACCTTTTGATTTGAACTGCTGAAGATGCTGCTCACACGGACTTGTAAAGGACTTATAGGGGCCTTGTGAAGGCGAAAGGAGAAAGGGTTAACCTTATCTGGGGAAGGGAAGCAGTTCTTTGTCGGTTGGCTTGAATCAACAGTTAACATTTGAAAAAGACACAAATTGATGAAAGGCTAAAGTATCAAGTGTTGTGAAAACATGCTAAATAAAAGTGACTGCTTTTTTCCAAAGTTGTACTGGTGAATAGTTCTGATTTCAGTCCAGAGTTCATGTCTCACTCATTGAAGATGAATTTCATCCACGTTTAATTTTAGTTTTGATTTAAGGAACCTTTACCTACTACTGCTGACTACACTTGACTAATATTTAGATTGCATACATGTTTGCCATGATGGCAGGAAGCAAAATTTTTCTTCCCCACAAGGCACAGGTTATTCAAGAAGTAATCACTTAATTTTCCACAGCAAAAGACCTCTCCACTACGGTCTTATCAGGATGGCTGGTGCTACTGATAAATCTAGCAGCTACAGTCATTTACCAGTCTTGGACTCTGATATTCCATAATAAGTGCTAAAAATAATGTAGACTAAGAAATAAGCACCAAGGTGGCTTGTAATTTTAACAGCTATTGCAAAACTAGGCAGTAAATAAATGGGTGTGTGGTCACAGCCTCTTAGATGGATTTCTGTATCTGTTCTATAATGCAACAAGACTACAATGTTCATAATAAAAGCACTCATGCGTCGTTTATTGTGAAATTTGAAAATTATTTTACAGTTGATCATTTTTAACTGCAAACAATATCTTAACTTTTTGACAGCGGTGCTTGACGAAATCAGACTACTCTTTTAAGAAATCCCAAAAACACATTGCATTTGAAAAGATGATCATATGATGCTGCAAATGCTGCACTAGAAGACAATAAATTACATTACAATTGTGGCCATCAAATGCATTCACTATATTGATGAATGGGAGGAAAATGGATTAATAGTGAATTCCATCTTGCAAATTGTCAAAAAATTGCAGCTGACATCAGACCTTGGCAACTGTGTTTAGAAAAAAACAAAGTCCAGTTCTTGGTTTAGCTTAAAATAATTTCCAAATCTAAATTTCCTCAAGACTCCTTTACATAAATATTGGCAGTAATGCAGCATTGCCGGATGCTGTTACACCTACCACAGTGCATAGATGTGTATGCAGATAGTCACCTCTCAAGGCTACCATACTATGTTATATATAAGGGATGATGACTGGGAGAAACACCCCAATGTCCTTGTCTGTCCAGCTGTCGGTCAGATGCCGTTTGGGTCACACTGGTACCCAAAGCACCTCATAGTACCAGGGTTGGCCTCAGAAGGAAGGGTCCCTTCCCCTGGTGGTGCTGGTGCCATAATCTACCCGTTGAGCTATGGAGCATCACCTGCTAGAGTAATACTGCCAGACTATTTCAAACATCATCCTGCAACACCCCAGATCAGCCATCCACTCTGAGGGTTCGGACCTGATTCTCCATATTGCTGAGGCGCTGCTTGATTTTACGTTGGTGGGATTCATATTGTTCTGTCACCTTGCTGAGTTTGAGCAACATGACGTCTAAGTTCGCTTGCAACTGATCGACCTTAACCTCCATGTCTTTGGCATCAGAGCTAGCGTTGGCGGCTGACTCGTCTATGAGATTGTCTTTCATCAGGATCGCCCTTCCCTTCTCCTCCAGGGCCTTTTTAGCATCAGGGTACTCAATTAGTGCCTCCATTAGATCATCCTTGGACAGGGCGAAGAGATCAGAGTAGCCAACACTTCGGATATTGGCGGTTCTTCGGTTGCCCGCCTTACTGCCCTTGATACCGAGGATGCTGATTTCCCCAAAGTATGCCCCATCGCTGAGGACGACAAACTGGGTGACCCCATCGTCTGCTACCACAGCCAGCTTTCCTTCTTTGATGATATACATTTCCCTGCCAATGTCACCCTTCTTACAGATGTAGTCACCAGGACTGAAGACCTGCGGCTGAAGCTTTAGGACCAGCTCAACAAGCAAACCTGCCTCACAGTCCTGAAAGATGCGTACTTTGCTCAATGTCTCCAGATGGACATTGATGGCGATCTCAGCCTTCAGCTTGTCCGGCAGGTTCCTCAGCACCTGTTTCTCATCGCATGTTTTTTCCTCTGTCCAGAGGTAGTCAAACCACTTCACCACCCTCACCTCCAGGTCTTTGGTGACTTTACGAAACTGCATGTACTGCTTGATGGAGTCAATCTTGGCCTGGAACTCTGCACGAGCAGCATTCATGTTGGAGATCATAGCACCGACGTTTCCCACGATGGTAGCAAAGATCAGGACGCCAGTGAGGAAGTCACAAACCACAAACAGGTATTCGACATCTTGGATGGGGGGTGGTGTCTCTCCAATGGTGGTCAGTGTGAGTGTGGACCAGTAAAAGCAATAGATATACTGTCTGGCCAGGCGTCCGTTCACAGGGTCCCTAATGTCTGGATACACCCAGGTATCCGAGCCGAAGCCAAGGACTTTGGAGACGGCGAAATAGAGGCAAGCATTCCAGTGGATGATGATGATGATATAAAGCACAAGGTTAGCGATTCGGAAGATGTTGGGGAAGTTCGTCCGAGTTTCGGTTCGGTCAAAAAACTCAAAGAGGCGGCCCAGTTTGAAGAGACGGTTGAACCTCCACTCTGGGTTGTCGATACCAATTTTGAGGAAGACAATATCAGTGGGAATCATTGATATTATGTCTAATTTGAACTGTGTTGTCTTCATGTAGTTTTCTTTCAGGACCTTTGCATCTTTCACAAGCAGTCCTTGCTCCAGAAAACCTGTTGATACATGAATAAGATGTGCATTATTTTTGTTTTTATTTTATTTTGTTTTATTTTATTTTTTTGCAAGAGATCTATGGTCTGAAATAAGTGTTCTGTAAGCATGTACCTTGTCATGGTTTAAATAAAAATCTTTTGACCAACCTGTCCTGGCCCTCACGAAGGTGTCTACATAATAAAGGGCATCTGAGATGTAGTCAAGAACCATCCATGTTGTTGTGTTTGTGTACTGCAGTTCATTGAAACAAGACCTGGGAGAAGCATAAACACCGTAAGATGGACCATCAAAAGACAATCAATCAAAAAAATCACTCATAAATGAAAACACAAAATCCAAGAAATTCAGACCTTGTCACCAGCAACATCAAGTTGTAGAACACTGGGATGGAAATTGTGCTCAGCCAGTAGTAGTAAGTGTCAGTGGCAGGGTCCAAGATCCACACCTCCTTTCTGGAAAAAAAGAATACAAAATTGATTGAATGATTGATTATAGTAATTTATTCCAGCATTTGGGGAAAAAGGCAGGGAAGGGGTTATGGTCAAGTGTTTCAAAATGAGATTGTTTTACAAGTGGTCTCTTCAGGTAATTTAGGCCTAACTCTCATCAGAAGAACGTTCATGAGCTACATACACAAATTTCCAAGATGAGGATAACGTTTTCTCTGTGGTATTGAGATTGGTATCGAGAATTGTGGATTTTTACCTTCACTGGCACCAACGACTACAATTCTGATACTGTGACATCCCTGATACACCCTGCCATCAATAATACTATTTGCTATTTGTACTTCAATATTATAAAGTAAACAATCCACATAGACTAAACTGCCAAGGCCCACTCAGTTGTACACCCACCCGGCTTTATCATCTATCAACAACTCTGCTACAAAACAAATGTGCAAATAAATGTGATTATACACAAAAATGCCAAAAGGCTAAAAAACAACATGAAACTGCCTCAGTATTTATTTCTGGGCAGTAAAGGCCAGCTCCTTATTTTTTTTTTTTTTTGTCTGAGAACATTTTGGTTGTGTGTGAGAGGGCAAGAAGGCTCCATTTAGCCTGAGTTTGAGCTGAAAACAATTTACTGAAAACTCAACTTTTAATTTTACTATTATTATTAAAATCACTGTGTATATTTCTCCTGATTCCCATTTCCAGCCCTGGTTTAGTGAAAGAAAGGAGAATGTTTTGTGTTTTACTTTTATATGTACCAAAAAACACAAGACCCCATAATTTACCCTAATGTACGCCATGTAATTTTACACACACCTCTTATAATAAAGGTTGATGTGTTACTTTGGCCACTAGAGGGTGCCGATAGTTTGACCTATCGAGCCAGAGGGTCACCTCCACAGCTGTCAATCAATGCCTGCTCTAGATGAGTGATTAAATAAAAATCTGTTATCGGTTACTTTTAGAGTTATATATCGTCTTGAGAGATTTGCTCCAAAATTATCATAGTTTTTGTGTTTATAATCATATTGACTCAAGAATGTAAGATTTTTTTCCCAAGGTATATGATTTTTTGTGAATGGAAGCTTCATTCATTCTGTTTGGGATGTGAGTTTGAAATAGATTTTCTTGCAAATTAATAATGTGAGACCCAAATGACCACTTCCAAGTGTAAAAATAATTATTCAGACTCTATTTTTTTTTTCAGAATGACTTCCAGAGATCAAATGATGTAGAGAATATTCAGTTTCAGTTTCAAACAGTTGAAGTACTTTGTACACGTCATCACACTCACGGAGGCTCGTCTTTCTTCTTGTCGTCTTTCTTGTCATCTTTCTTGTCGTCTTTCTTGTCATCTTTCTTTTCGTCCTTCTTGTCGTCTTTCTTGTCGTCCTTCTTGGCGTCCTTTTTGCTGAAAACAACAATCCAGAAGGTGGGAGTGCATTATTAAACTAAAAAAAAAAACAAGCAGCATGGAACAGTCCAGATGTCTCATCCTGCAGGCCTTTAATCAGTGTTGTGCATTTATTGCTTTAATAACAAAGCAACAGATTGCAGAACAGATTTAATAAGTAAACTCAACACTCATATAGTGCATGATGAAGAAAACACATTATTTTACCCTTTCTGTTACCTGTTCTGCCTTTTCAGCAACAATAGAAAGAGATTAGTGCCATGGGAGATAGAATTTAAATTGCATTTTATTCTATTTATTTATTTGCTCATATTGACCCGTTCACTTGAAAATAAATCTAGTAATAAAACCAAAGCAAAAGTAGAAACGACAAACCACTTTCCTTATATGAGAAAACCCCCAGTAACACACCAGAAAGTGCAAGTGTCAAAAAAATTATATTTAAAAGTCAGTTTTACGCAATGGCATTCAACTTCCCTCACAAATTTCCCTTACAAATTCAACGTAATTTCAGATTTGAATGTCAGTTTAATGTCAGATTCCCACGATTCAGATGCAGTGTTTGGTGGCACTAGTTTCTTTACGCCGGGTCGGGTGATGAAGGGGTTAACGGGGCTGACGTGAACGCTGCACGGCACTCACTCGTCCTTGTTGTTGCAGTTGTTGGTGTTGAGGGCAGCGAGGGCCGACGGAGCAGCGCTGGAACACAGAGCAACACTCAGTCAGGTGTGAGGAGCAGCACAAAGACAAATCACACTTCAAATAAAGTATTGGGTGGAATATATATATGTTCCCTGGGTGAAATATACAGTAAAATATAATAATAAAAAATTCTAGAGCTAAATTTTGTTTGATTTTACTATTTACTACACTTGGAGCGTGTGTAGTTTTTTTCTTATATTCTTTGTGTTGAGCTTTTTTATATAATTATTTTGTTATTTGTAGTGTTTAGTTTTCTAGAGATATATATTTCTTCGAGTGTGAATACACTTAAACATTTGGTTCATTTTGTTTATGAGTGTCCCTGTGTGATGTCCAGATAACCTGCCGCTCTAACACAATAATTTCCAGTCTGTCTATGATTCTGTATTATGTACATAATATACTGCAAAACATCATATACTGTAAAAAACTATTGATGCAAACAGATGCAAACAAAGCAGGTTGTGCCAATCCAAAAAATAACAAATTCCAGTACTTTTTTTGAGGAAATTTAATGGCTCTCTTCTTGCACCAGTTGTAATTACATTACAATTACATGGGCACCAGGACTTGGGACATTATAAACAATATTATAACCAGGACAGTATAAAAAATATTGTCATAATCCTCTTTGTTGGTGTTGGTTTCTGTGCTGTAAGTGATATTTTGGGAGCTGTTTTTTTAATGGAAGTGAATGGAGAGATAGAAATCCAGTGTTGTGGATTAGCAGCCCAGGAGAGCACAGAGCAGCTAATGAGGACTCACATCACACCCAGGGAGCCAGACAACACACACACACACTCTACGCCACAGGTCAGGTTTTCTTCAACATCGGTGTAAAATGAGTTTGTCACCTCCTCCTGCAGCTGGCGGTGTCGCTGCTCTCAGCTCTGCCGTCCTGTTGCAGCTCTGCAGGGCCGACTCGCCCAGCCCTCCCAAAGTGCATGACGTGGGACAGCCTTGGAGAAGATGTCCAGTACAAAATACTCAGTTATCAGCAACAAAAAAACTACATGAGAAATGATACTGCCATAAATTTCCATTTTAAAACGACAAAGAAATGATGGAAAATGAGGTGTTCGTTTTTATGTGAATTGCACTCGGAGGCAACATTTCAAGTCACATGCAAACTATACCAGCATAACCGGACACACATCGGTGGAGCATCACATAAAAGTCCATACATGGTTCCCTGTGTGTTGCTGATGTAACTTAAAGGTACAATACGTATGTTAATTTGGATGCAACAGGTTGGTGGCTGAGATGTTTTTTCCAATGTTCAGCTGATTTATGATCTTGCATCACAACACATTTTCCAGCTGCAGTCTTCTTCACTGCTGGAAAAGAGTGCAGCTATCCAAATCCTACCACTTATGTCACATATTACATACACTGATTGAAGCAGGTCTGGATTAAATGGTGCAATAAAATAACCACCAAAGTGACTGGGATGGAAACCAGTGCAATGTGCAGAATACTTTTTGTTGTAGCTTCAAAGCCCTCTTGTAGCTTTCTTGCACAGCGATTTGTTGCACTCTCTCCAGGTGGCAGTGAAGGAGAGTGCAACAGGAAACACGTTGCTGTGCAAATGGTCAGCATGTTTATTTAAGCCTTTGTGTTTTTTGTGTTTTTGTATCAGCCTACAACGCGATGGAAGTCACTTTGGTGGGGAACTTATGTTGGTCCATTAAATCCAGATGTGCATCAGTCAGTAAAATGTGAAACAACTTGATTTATCCAGGAAAGAGATGATGGAGGTTTATTCCAACAGGACAGTTCACAGAGCCAGTCACACAGAAAGGAGATGAAACTGACTCCAACACATATGGTAAGTAGGATGAAGATATTTTAACGAAATATTCCAACATTATGGGCAAAATAACCCTTTTAATTCGACTTCCCTAGACTGAGACACGATGTTGGATACCATTTTCACCTCTGTACGTCCAGTGGTTCAGTTCCTGTGGGTAACATTTGGTGTTAGCTTAGCATAAAGACTTGAAGTCTATGGGAGTCATTAGCCTAGCCCTGAGATGAAAATGGTATCCAACGTTGTGTCTCAGTCTAGGTGAGTTGGAAAAAGGGGGATTTTGCCCAAAATGTTGGAGCATTCAGCGGAGCTCACGGTGCCTCTGGTCTGGTTTCTCCTCCACAGCAGAGCAGGCGGTGGGTCATGAAACTCACCTGCCCATCAGTCCTGTCCCCGGTACAGACGCCTGCTCCTCAGCGCTCATGGTCCTGGAAACACAGCGGAGCTCGGTCACACACACTCACAGCCACGCTTCACCTTGCCTGGCAAACACAACAAGCCCAGGACGCTGCTTCCTGCCTCCACCTGGCCATCCCAGGCGACAAAGACAAAGACAGTGAGCTGCTGTCCTCTGCAAACTCACCTGTCCTCTCCGCTCCCACAGTCTCTGCTGTCCGGACCGGCCCGGGGTTCGACGTCTCCTCGCACACACACACCTCAGCAGAGCATCAGGATGATCACACACTGCTAACAGAGGACAGTATGCCGGCCTGAGCGTTTAACTCTCTCACACACACACCTTTTATTTTTGTCTCATGAGAATAAACACAGTTAAAGGCCTCTTTTCTGCTGTTTCCTCAGCAGAAAGGGATGATCTGGAGAGGATTTCCTCTCTATTCTGGATTAGTGTTATTCCAGAAAACATTTACAGCACATAGACGTTCACCTGCTGCCTCATTTGAACCATTAGATGCTTTTTCTAATATCCCACCCTGAGATTTATCTGTGCTGCTAATAATAAAAAATATAAAAAGCTGGATTGCCACTTCTCTGTGCAGAGCAAAATCAACACAAGCCTTTTTTTTAATCTTACCAAACTGTTATATTTCATTTTTAAGTACATATTTTGGACAAGAATCAACAACAGAAAAATCACATGTTCACAGGCCACAGTAGAGATTTTTTTACGTTATTGAAAGAAACAAAGTGAATTTTGTGCAGCGGGTCAAATAAACCTTTTCAAAATATAAAAGTGTAAAAGAGTTTGTGAGTTAATCTCTGTGTTTTCCCCTTGATCTACTGAGTCATTCTCTCTCTGTTTCCCTGAGGATTAAATAAAAGTTCGAATTAATTAACACAAACCAGAAGAAGAGGAAGAAGTCAAGATGAAATATTGTTTTTTTTTTTTAAGTTTATGCAGATCAGGTGACAAAAAGAGAATTCACCACAGCTCTGTTCAACTCCTCTTAATCCCATTAGCTCAGCCTTCTGCTTCTTGAACACCATTAACTCCAATCCTGCTCTCTCAGATTACACCGGCTAAAATTAGAGCCCCGAGTCGGTGCAGCTCGCAGGAGTTTTGCCTCTCAGCATCACAAGAACAACAGCAGAGGAAGGAGCCGAGCCTCCGTCTGGTTTTACCTGGATGAGAGAAAAGCTGCAGTCCAGAATGGAAATCATGGCGAGCTCTGCGTTAATCCCAGGCTGCTCATCTTCCTCCTCTTCCTCAGGCCGCTCAGGAGAAAAGGAAGCTCATCCCTGTGTGAGTGAGTGTGTGTGTGAGAGTGTGTGTGTGTGTGTGTCTGTGTGGAAGAGACCTGGTCCTGCTGTGGATGAGTGTGTGTTTGTGCTGCTCTAC
The DNA here is from genome assembly GCF_902150065.1 of Myripristis murdjan. Classification (NCBI taxonomy): domain Eukaryota; kingdom Metazoa; phylum Chordata; class Actinopteri; order Holocentriformes; family Holocentridae; genus Myripristis; species Myripristis murdjan. Next base: position 15,839,918 of record NC_043981.1, read on the forward strand.
TCTGCGGAGGAGGAGGAGGAGGAGGAGGAGCAAGAGGAGGAGGAGGATAAGTGGGGGGGAGCCAAAAGGAAAGAGTTCCCCGCCTCTCGTCGCTGTACATCAGACTTTTATTTTATCATTCATTTATTTAGGCTATTTATTGACATTATTATTACTTTTATCTTTTATTTTTACACATTATTTTATGGTGGTTTTAAAAACTGTTCAGTTTGACACTTCAGAAGCAGTTCAGTGAGAACTTTTTTTTTTATATATATATAATTTTTTTACAGTGCAGCTCCCCGCTGTAAAAAGTTTTTGCAGGTTGAAGTTTGAGCAGCTGACTGGTGCACAAACTGGCTGTTTGCTCTCGCTCTCTTTGTCTTTGTCTATGTCGATCACCCAAAGAGGTGGCATAAAAAATATTCACACCTTTCACCCAGTGTTCACTTTTTACAGTGGGGAGTCTTAATGACTGCACTGTAAAAAAATTTTAAAATAAAGTTGTTATTCTAATTTTCAGGCTGACTTTGACTGAACCGGTTCTCAACTATTAAAGTGCACTGTTCATAAAAAACAAACAAACAAACAAACAAAAAAAACAACTAAATATAAACAACATAATACTTTTAAAAAAAAAAAAAAGAGAGAGAGAGAGAGAGAGAGAGAGAGAGAGAGAGAGAAAACACTTCAATAATAGGTGAAACTTTAGGGGTGGGGGGGCAGTGGGGGGGTGGGGGGGGGGTTGGGTGCTGGTGGTGAGGGGGGTCTGCATGTTTTGTAAAACTGATCAGTTTGACAGTCCAGTCAATATTAAATACACATTTCAGATTTCTGAAATTTGAAACTGATTTTATTTCCAGTGCAGACATTCAGTGTGACTTGAAAGCTCCCCGCTGCAAAAAGTTAAAAGTTCATCGTCTCTGTGTGGAAAAGAGAAACTTGTCAAAGAGCTGGAAGAAAGCTGCTCAAGCTCCTCAACTGTAGCTCAGACTGATAAGCAGCTTCCTTTGGTGCAAGAGGTTGTAAGTTTGAATCCCACATCTGCTGGTCTCAAGGTTTTCCAGGTGCTGAACCTTTGTGGGAATCACATGACAAAGCTGAAGGAAGTGAGGAGCAGCTCAGCAGGATCACAGTGATCTTCATCAGGAGTTTGAGATGTGAAACCAGCCTCATCCTCAACTTTAACATAAGAGTCAACAAACTGATGAAAAACCTGCAGCAGCTGCTCAAACTGGAGGCTATGCTTTCTGATAACATAGTTTTCCAGTGGGGAACTGGTCTGAAGAGCTCAGAAGGATTTCTGAACAACAGGCTTGGGATTCAAACTGTCAACCTTTTGCATGTGAGGCAGCTGTTTATCTGTCTGAGCTACAGCTGATGAGCTGCTCAAGCTTTCTTCCAGCTCTTTGACAAGTTTCTCTCTTCCACACACACAAGTCAATGGTTTTCATCAATTTTGCTTCTTTAACCAGAGAAATTTTGTTGGTGCAGCAGGATGAAGTGTTTATATTGAGCTCAGCACATTGTGAGTTCAAATCCTCTTATTAGGCTTCTTAAATCACTTTGTCTGTCTCTACAGGACTCCACTGTAAAGAGTGAAAAGTTTTTTTTAAAAGACCTAAAAAACAAAGGGATTAATACACTCAAATGCCCATCTTTTTATTTTAATATAATATAATATAATATAATATAATATAATATAGAACTTGAGAAAGTCAGGGAAATTAAATATTTTATTTTGTGGCAAACAAGAAACACCTGGTCAATAAACGGTTAAACTGGAGGGTGGAGGAGGGGGGTGGGGTGGTGAGGAGGCTGGTGAGGTGGGGGGGGTGAGGGTTAGGGGGGACAGGGGGTAGGGGGTGGAGTGGAGGGGGTTTCTGAACAGGTTTCTGAACAGTGCACTTCAACAGTTCAGAACCAGTTCAGCAAAGACGGAAAAAGTGTCAGAATTTGCACAGTTTGGGGAATTTTTTACAGTGCAGATTAAAAAAAGTTTGACTGAAAGCTGTGAACATTTTTTATATAAGGGATGAAACTGCAGGGGGGGGGATGGGGGGTGGAGGGTGGAGGTGGTGGGGTTCAGTTTTAAAAACTGTTCAGTTTGACAGCTCAGAAGCAGTTCAGTGAGAATTTTTTTTTTTATATATATAATTTTTTTACAGTGCAGCTCCCCGCTGTAAAAAGATTTTGCAGGTTGAAGTTTGAGCATCTGACTGGTGCACAAACTGCCCGTTTGCACTCGCTCTCTTTGTCTCTGTCTATGTCGATCACCCAAAGAGGTGGCATAAAAAATCTTCACACCTTTCACCCAGTGTTCACTTTTTGCAGCGGGGAGCTCTCAGGTAATTGCACTGTAAAAAAATCTAATTCAACTTTCAAAAACCCCAAATTTGTATTGAATGTTGATTGAACTTTTAACCTAAGTGGTTTATAAAACTGTTTAGACCCCCCAGCTCCCCATCGTCCCACTGCCCCCCAACCCTCCCTAGCCCACCCTTTATTGAACTGGTTTCTCCTGCCTTTTTCAACTATTATACCACAGTTGAGGTTTCAAACTTTTTTCTTTTTTTTTTTTTTTAACGTGGGATCTGCACTTTTTGTAGTGGGGAGCTCTAAAGTTAAATTGAATGTCTGCACTGTAAAAAAAAAAAAAAAAAAAAAAAAAAAAAAAAATCCAAAAATATCTCATGAACTGGTTCTGGCCTGTTGACGGTTCAGACGCCCCCAGCACACACACCCCCAACTCCAGTTTCACATTTTCTTTCAGATTTTTCCTTCCTTTTTAAAGTATTATAATAAAGCTGGGGTAGGGAGGGCTTCTCTGGCCAACAGACTTGGGATTCAAACCAGCAACCTCTTACATGAGAGGCAGCTGTTCATTTGCCTGAGCTACAGCTGATGAGCATGGCAGGTTCTCTTCCAGCTCTTTGACAGGTTTCTCTTTTCTACACAGAGAAGTCGATGAATTTCAGTGAATTTGCCTGAATTTTGCCCACTTATCATGTTTGTTAAATCACTTTCTGCCTGTTTCTATAGGACTTTGTGCAGGACAAGACTGACTGAGGTGAAGGATAAATCAGCTTGTCTGGTTTAAAAAAAAAAAAAAAAAAAAAAAGGCAGCGTCACAAGAGTTCAGTCTGATTGTTCATATTTGGCTCCAGAGGCAGAGAATCCCACCTGCCCCCCGGCCAAAGCCTCTTACCGGCTGGATGGCTAAAGTGAGACATCAGACTCCACCTCCGGGGTAATCCTCCCGGCAGCCCGCGGTACAAGCAGCTAATCTTAGCTAAGGTTCCAGTGTTTCCCTGAGCTGCTAATGCTGATGCCTGGACCGGGAGGTAAGTGTTGGGCCGCCCGGAGCTCAGACAGGCCCAGACACTGTGAGAGACACACACACACCATCAGTTTGTGCTGTGGGTGTCCTCCACAGGGAAAAATGAAAGTATCCTGCTTTCATTTTGACTCAGAGCAGTGTTAAGTAGCCTTATATCGAAAAAAAAATATCAATAAGTCAATGTCAATAAGCCGAGAACCCCCATTTGAAGACCCTCATATCATTTATGAGAAAGGCACAAGCATTTAAACATAACCATTCTGATGTTGACCCTGCATCACTGATCTGACCTTTTTAATATATTACCTTCATCATTATAAATACAGTTTTCTTGTAATTTAAAAAAAAAAAAATTTCCCCCTAATTTTTTAGATTATTCTTATTACTAATATTATTAGTATTATTTTTCAAATTATCTGTATTTTCTTCTTTTTTCCTTTTTTATGTTTATTTATTTTTTGGTGCTATTTTTGTTGTAATTAATCAACACATTTTTAATCAATAAATTTTCCACTTGTTCTGGTCATTTTTTACTAATTTGCTAATCACTGTGTTTTTTTCGGGTGAGTTTGCTCAGGTTTCAAAGTGTTAAACCATTTAGACGTCACAGTGTCTTGAACACCGTGGTGAGATTAAAAACCAAAAAGGAGGAAAATGTTAAATTTCCTGCAGTCTAACATTAATTCATTCACTCAGCCATTTGTTTTCCCATCTGCTTATGCTAATTAGGGAGGCGGGGTTAATGGAGCCAATCGCAGCGCTCATTGGACGGGAGGCGGAGAGACACTCGGTACCTCCAGTTCACCTGACTTGAGGCCACAGCATTGACGACTGTGCCGCCCTGTGTTGTAACAGCATGTGGTTAATTTAATTTCATTGATATTAAACTATACTTCATTTTCCTGAGGACCCCCAGGGAGCCCCGTAAGCACCCCTGGGGGACCCCAAGTCCACTTTGAAAACCACTGCCCTCACCGCTGTGGCAACTTAAGGTGTATTCATTAACCAGTCCTCCGTGTATTTGTGTGTTTGAGAAATGACCTGATGCTACCTTCTGTGGTGCTGCAGAGGCCGTCCTGCAGCCACACAGCATGGAGAGATTAGCTGTAGCAAATGGGATTACGGTTAATCCGTTGATGCTGTTTGGTGAACGAACAGAACGGCCATGATAGATCATAAAACACCGTCCAGCTGGTAAGAAACAAACAGAGCTGAGCATCTCTTGAGCGAACATGTTTAGGGGAAGCAACTTTTACAGCTCGCACCGTAAAGAGCCTTTATTTCTGTCAAATTAAATTTCATGTGCAACAAAAACAGAGCCAAAGCCAACGGGGCTTAGATGGTATTTTTGTGTCGGGGAGCCAAACAGGGAAGATGTGTTGCTGTTCAGAGACAGATGATGTAATGTCAGGACGCCAAATATAGAACAGATAGATCGGCAAACAAAGCAGCCCCCATTGAGGATTTTGAATTGTTTGCTGCTTTGTATCATTTTCGAGCCGCATCTACATCCAAAAATCCAAATTTGAAGTAGAATCAGGGCCACGGATCGTAAAACTGGCAGCTGCTTCTGAATGATAAGAATAAAGAGAATCCCATTCACTTGAAGCGCCATGTAACTCTGTGACTTTTTTACCCCCTTCACGTCCACCAGCTCCTCCCGGAGGATCCTGAGGCATTCCCAGGTCAGCTGGGACACGTCGTTCCCCCACCGTGTCCTGGGTCTGCTCCGTAATCTCCAGTTAGACGTGCCTGGATGATCTCCCAAGGGAGGCATCCTAATTAGACCCCAGAACCTCCTCAGCTGGCTCTTTTCAACGTGAAGGACTGGTGGCTTGAACTGACACCTTAGCTGAGGCTTGGAAGTCCCCCTCTGCTTCACCAGAAAACATCTCTGCCTGGTCAAAATATACATTAATGACATTAATATTTATAAAGCCAGCGTGGGTGAATCTGCAAACGGAAGCTAGAAGAGCAGGAAACCATTTCGGGATATGGAGCAGTCGTTCATCCTTTTGGCCCTGCAAGAAGCCGTCCACTCCAAGGCAACATATCTTGAAATTTATTGGATCTACTATCATGAAATTCGATGGACACTGATGCTCCAGATAGGGTGAACCCTGTCAGTTTCAGTGAACTCGTGTCCCTTCCCTCTAGCACTACTATTTGGCAAAATTCGGCTTGAAAACAACTTCTCAAAGGGGGAAGAATTACCATGAAATTTGATGAGCACATTTATGCTCCCCAGAGGATGGACCCTGTCCATTTCGGTGACCCTGTCATGCCAAATCTGTACAGATGTTCAATGAAATTTGGTGCACATTATGAAGACACAAAGCATGAACTCTGTTTCCTTTGGTGACCTTTTGCTGATGCGTTTCTCGAATGCCCAAGACAAATTTCTCCTCAGGGAGACAATAAAGGTTAATCTCCTCTTAATTCAAAGTTTTGGTTGGGACACGACCTGATGCCTGCCTGCCTGAGAGCATCGCATCAGTAGGAAGGATTTCTGCCGTTTGGGACGCAGGGTAGGTAAGCCTCGGCAAATTGCAGGCCCCATGTGTTTTTATAATTGGCGAGCTCTGGATTCAGCCCCAGCGGCTCCCGGGCAGCCTGCCGGGCGGCTCGGCCCTGCAGCCGCGCAGCCGTCAGACCGAGGAAGTACCGACATCAGCGGGGAAAATTCATGTCACCTGAATGGCTTTAATTAATAACCTCATGACCCACATCTCCTCACGTCATCAGACATGAGTCAAACGTTTTCTGCAAACAACTTGACATTTGACTTACCGGCAGATGGGAGGGGTTTTACTGCAAATTTTACTAAACAGAATTTTTTTGGTTTGCAAAAATTAACCATGGTTTACTATGGCAAGAAAACTATAAGACAAGACAACAAGACAACTATAAATATATATATATATTTTTTATCATTATTTATGTTGATATAAAGTAAAATGATGGTCTCTGAACCTTGGTTAAACCACAGCTTTTCTACAGTATTTCTACCAATTTATCATAACTACCATAAAGAACCAACAGTAAAATAAAATAAAATAAACAAACAGACAAACAAACAAAACACAATGGTTAGGACGGTTGCCATAAAAAATATTTATAAGCTTCTTTCAGGTCACCCAAGGTCACTTTACAAATCAAAACATAATAAAAGACAGTCAGTGCAGTAGAACCATAATGGTACCATGATGAAAAATAATAGTACTCATAGTTATCATAAAGTAAAACCGTGGTTTCTGCATACAAACTATAGGAAACTGGAGTAAATTTATTGTTTGATTATCTGTCATCTGTGAATCTATGTCAATCCCGTGTGTTTACTCTCGAGAGCATTTGCCCACTAAACTGCTGACAAACTGAAGCCAAAACTGAATTAAAAGTTTGTAAAGTGAATAAATAAAATGCAACTGCAATGTTTCTCTCTCTCTCTCTCTCTGTGTGTGTGTGTGTGTGTGTGGAGGCTGCGTCTCAGTGGATCAGGCGTTGTGCATCACTCTTGTTGTGGATTCCCAGAGCTGCTGACGGTGTTAACAAGCTGCTGTCACCCAGCAGAGCTGCTGCGTGCCAATTAAATTCATTACAGCCGTGGCACTGGATGTGCCTGCGCCGCGGTCCCCAGAGGGACCCCGGGCCTCATGCAAGAACCACCAGCATGAACACACTTCTCAAATAACACGTCACCACGTTCTCCAGTATCCTCGTATAAACACAACCTTCCCTGAAAAAAACTAGGACTGCTCTAAACTTGTCCCATGATCGTTTATACAATCAGCCCAGTTCACTCAAACTAAAGTGTTTCAGTCATGGATTGCAATCAAAGAAATATATATATATGTATATATATATATATATATATATATATATATATATATATACATATATAAATCCATCACTTAAAAAAAAAAATCACGTAAACTGACACAGCAAAGAGAAACTACAATATTGCACTATGCTCAAAACGGATCTGAATCCACTTTAATTCATCTAGACGAGAATAAGGAAGTAATTGTCAAATGCGCAAAAGTAAATATTTGCACTGGAGTAAATGAAAATATATTTAGAGCTTGTTTCTTTTTTTCCACTAGATTGGAATCAGTGTGGATCTGCAATCCCTTATTTGGGCCATGAAATTTATGTCCTTCTTTACAGGTTCACACAGGGCGAGCAGGATGTGTCGTTTTCACATTAGCAGGTCTACAAAAGGCCACAGGTGCTTTATAACGACTACCACAAAGATCGAGGTCCAAATGTCAAAAGACAAACTGATTGTGCATTATTTTCAGCACGATTCCTCTTCACAGGTATTTATATGTGGAAGTAGCAGACAAACAGAAATGTGTGCAGAGATATGTGCCGAGAAATATGCAGAGAAAATATAGAAATATCCAAAGAGAGACACGTGACTGCAAGATGATTTATAAATTAACGTGCAGCAGAGGAATGTGAAAAGTTTGATCTGGACTAAAGCACAAGACGACCTCCCATAACACCTGAATCCTCACCATGAACATCAGTACTAATAAACAAGAATCAAAGTTAACTTTATACAGATTTCCTTATTACATCAAATGAGTATTTTGAATTTTAAACAGTGTGGAATATGATGCAGACTTGGTGTGTGTTCATGCTATCTAAGACCTCTGTAAGTCAACGTTCAATTAAATTTAAGACAAATCATCTTTTTGTCTTTCAAATAAGCTCCAGGGTTTAAGTACAAAGTGAAATATTGCCAAGTAAATGAGGTATAAATGTTTGTTTCTGACCCAGATGATTTTCAACTGTTCAAGTTTCCTTTATGAATTATAGTATCAGAAATTTTTACTTTGATGCTGAGCATGACTCATCTGGACAAAATTAGGTGGTTAAATTACATTGGATTAAATGTTTGACTATTTGATGACTTTTAAAGCATTTTCAGGCTTTTCAAGCACCTGAGGACATCCTGTATACAGCGATAAGCAGCATCCTGACCCACAAGACTGATGTGTCCCAGCAGCATGTGAACGCACCAGAGGACATGTAGACTTTTTAACACTTTGACAAATCCAGTGTTTCCCCCCTTCACTGGTTATTGTTATGCTGTAATGTCCATGTTTGTTTATGTGGGAGTCACTTGGTATATCTGCATTTAGAAAACACAAACACGGGTGGGAAGTTAACTAGAACTTGTGATTTTCAAGTTATGGCTGCCTGAAATGGAGGAAACATTCAAATATTAAAACAATATGCTGACAGTTTTATTTTGAAGTAACGGCTAACTAATGGAAAGAAGACTGGTCTCGTTCTTTAATTAGCAGGGGTGGAACAATCTGTGCACCACTTTGATTTTGACTTATATTAAAAAAGCTGCACTATAAAAAATGCTCATGTTGACTTAAATAAAAAAAAAGAGAAATATATAAAACAGACACACACACAAACAAAAGTCCTTCTGAAGTCTCGACTGAAACTTTATTGTAATTTCTGGAATTCCATCACATACCTGCAGAACTGCAAAGGGCCAAAACCAAAAACTTTAGAGGATGGTAGCACGCATTTTACAAATACTCTACAATCCTGTGTTCCTTCAGCTTGTCACACACGTCGCGGCCAAGACCCACTATGGATTATTGCACTTCCTACGAGTGCCCTTTACCAAACTGCTATAAAAAGGGTGCAAACCGCTACGAAAACATTGTTTTTTTTTCATCTCCCATGAATAGCTGTCTGGAAGGCTATGAAGGGAACTTGCTGAGGCTGATGTCAACTCTCCCAGACGACAATGATGTAGATTTCCTAACTAGTTTATATTTCCTAGAGTTAGCCACTTACACACATGCCGTTAGTTTTTTTAAAGTTTTTTTTTTTAAGTTTTTTTTTTTTAGACACATACCCTCTGACCCGTGGCGAACAGAGGCCATTTCCACCCAGATAACACTGGGAATACAGAACAAGGAGAAAAAATAAAACAGAACAAAAAAAGAAAAGAAAAAATTCACAGGAGACAGGCAGTGATCGCCCCACGTGCATTTCCACCTCAATTCATTTCCTCAGTCCGCTTTAATGTCCAGTCCTGTCCCCATTTACCAGCTCTGGCCCTTCTGAGCCCCGACAGTCCAATGAGTTTCCACTGGGTGACATGGAGAATGCTTCAGGGACTAGCTAGACAAGTCAAACCGTCAGGGAATGGCTTAAAAAAAAAAAAAAAAATTAAGTCCAGATATAAGACACGGAACCGTAACGAGATGTGGTTTAAGGGACAGATGCTTTCCTTTGGTTCCCTTTGCACAGGTGAGAACCGGTGACGCTTCTGTTGAGAAGAGGGTGAAAGACTTTTTTTGGTGGCTGGGCGATGTCCTCCATCTGTAGCCGATAATCCAGCCCACTCCCTGGGTGAAGGCTGTATACTAGAGTAGGGTGGTGGAGTGGAGCGGGGTGGGGTGGGGAGGAGGGCAGGGGGGCTGAAGCCGGCATCCATACACACTCATACACACTACAGATCAGAGCAGGAGGAAGAGGAAGGATTGTATGGAGGAGATCCAGGAGCTCGATGCTTCTTTATGGTCTTGGTTAAAAAGGAGGGATCGGGGCGGTGACCGGGGTTTTGAAACGGAGGCTCAAGCAGCGTTGAGGAGGTCCTGTATGGCTTTCTGCTGCGTCTCATTCAGCGTCGATACACACTGCGTCCATAGTCCTCCTGAAGCCTGGGGAGCAGCACACCACAACAATATTCAGGCCAAAAGCTAATCAGCCTCTCAAACATCTTTGCACTCAAGTTAGTTTATTCATTCCAGTCTCTTTGCTGCAGCCCTTTTAACTCTAAACACCTCAAAAACTTATTAAAAACTTAACTTTATTCAATTATGCATTGCGGGTGAGTGTTAAAGTCCTGAACATTTGGTTCAGTGCAGAGGTCAGATTTCAGAAAAAATATGGATAAATAGATGATTCATAAAATGCCTTTAGTAATGGCTTTCTTAAAGTTAGATGACAAGCCGCTTCTGTAAAATCTGTTTTTCCCGACACAAAACTACCTGGGATTTCTCTCTACAGTGTGGTAAGTAAGAGATAAATACAGCAAGTTAAGTAGAAAACAAAATATAAAGTTCGGTGTTTGTCCTTTTAGTGTTTTATCACAGTAACTCTGATGCAGCTGGACATGACCAAATTTGCCCCCCCCAAAAAAACAAATGATATATCAAAATAGATAAAATGTTTATGCTGAAATTAATATATAATAACTTTTAAGGCCTAAGAATGATGAAATAGCATTTATGCTGTTTTAAGAACCTGCAGACACCCAGAGTTTGGAAATGATAACTGTTAGACATCACCACTCTGACAGAACGCAACTTAACGTGAGAAACTGATAGATCACTTTTATCAAATATACATGGACCGTGAGCATGTACACATGATGAGAAGTTATAGTGGTTTCAGTCTCAGAGCCTCTACACCCCTAGATATTACACTGAATTTACTGACATTACCAAACATTTTTTTTTTATACTAAAGAAAATTAGAGTGACTGTTATTGTTACACTGCCAAGAGGCGAAAGCACTCAGGAGTGAAAATTAAGCTTTAAAATTCAACAACTTCCTCACCTGAACTTGGCGGATGACGTGTGCCAGCCGTTTGCTGCATGCATCTTCGCTCTTAACTGACTCGTTGGCTACTCCCTCTGCGATGATGAGGAATATTTTGGGAAGGTTGGAATTGTCTGGTCCGAGGATGATGGGATTGTTGCTATAAAAAAAAAGTCAAAAAGATTTAGAGGGAAGGTTACAATCAATATCAATGTGCTGGAAAATAAAGATAACTGAAGGTGACTGAGGTAAATCAAACGCCCTCCTACGTTTCGATGAGGTCACACAGAAAGTCGAACGTGTGCACAGCCTCCTCCTTGTCCTCGTTGAGTGGCAGCCAGCCCAGCCAGTGGGGGAGGATCTCGTTAACGTTGGCACACTCTGGCCTGAACCTCATTACTTTCCCGACAGCGGAGATGCAGTTCTCTGTGGCGTTGACGTTCTCCTTGGAGCGTGATTCGGCTGCCTGGATCACTCCCACAAGCAGCGGGATGGCCTCTGACGGGAGGACAGACAGAAAAATCAACTTCAGGTCTAAAAACCATCCCGAGCCTTTAAATGAGCTTTGGCCAGTGAGATCTGCAAGTCGCTGGAGATCTGTTCATGTTCTGACTGAGCAGGAGACCAACAAGTCAAAAAGTGACGCTGGTCAGGCAAGAAAAGTAGATCCACTTCAGGCACATTAATGCCCCCTTTTCCATTACAGTTATCAGTTCTACTCGCCTCTATTCGCTTTTTTTGGTTTTCTATTGGGCAAGAGTTTGGGATTGTATCTGGTGCTGGATACTATTTCTGGAACTAAACTAAACGGTGACATGAAACGGTGCAGACCACTGATTGGTCAGAGAGGAACTGAACAGCAAAGCCCTGCCGGTCGCTGCTTACTATCAGGAAATACAAAAACCAAGACTCTCAAAACCTGCGTCAAAGCTGATGATCTTCAAGTGGGTTTTGATGTAGAGAATGGAGGAAAAACTAGTCAAAAACACCCACAAGTGACTGACAAGGCTTCGCTGTGAGACGGTGCTATCTGAAATGGAAAATTAAATCCAGAAGAGACTAGTACTGAAAGCGAGAAGAGCCTACATTATGTAATGGAAAAGTGCCATTACATGGAGCAGTGAGCCTTTATTTCACAGGTATTTTCAGTCAAAAGCATGTGTAAAGAAAAAAATACAATGTTAGCAGGTTGGATCTTGGCTGATCTGATGTACCAGATGGCACTGAAAACTAAACACAGGCGTAACCATGATCTTTTTTTAAGACTTGAAGGGCCTCTCGACAGCCTTTACCTGTGCAGAATGGCCGGTAGTTCTCTCCTCCGTACTGAGCCATGACACCGACGCCGTAAGCTGCCGCCTGCCGGACCTCAGGGCTCGAGTCACATAGCGACTGCAGCATCGGCCGCAGGAAATACTCAGCATATTTAAAAGAAGAGGGACTGCAGTGCTCCACCACATCGTCAAAGATACACAAACCCCACTGTCTGTCGGCCCAGGGCCTGTTGGGACACTGGAGAGAGGGCAAGGCAAGTTTTAGGCTACAATGCAGTGTGATGACTATCATTAAAATCCCATCACTTCTTCAAACTTTCAATAACCTAGTTTGCCTTAGTTTGGTGAGCAGCCTTGGCTTCTTGTATAATTTGGCTGAAACCATCTGATGCATCAAAGTGTACAGGAATATTGTTCACCTTGTTTCTCCCATTTACAGTGAACTAATTAAAAACTTCCACCACAGCAGACAGTTCACATGTTGAGTGTAAATTTGTCTGCAGAAATGAGTACACGAGTAGCATGCTGAGCTCAACATGCTACTAATGAAAAGTGTGAACAGACCGTGTTAAAGGTTGTTTGGTGCCCTCTACTGGCCAAGCCTGAGGAGAACCCCTGAACAAATTCCTATAGCCTTGAGAGGGCTTTTCAGTCAACACATTTCAGCCTTTTTACACTGGAGGAAAACATACAATAAACAGTGAGGTGGACATCATTTTTTGAAGCTATACAGTTGTACTATTTTCATTTCTGCAATATTCTGTGGAAATTTCACAGAATAAAACAGCTTTAACATTGCTATTGCTTGTGAAATTGCAGCTGCAAACCTTACAATATTGATGTCAACACATCCCTGATGCTGTCAAAAGGAAATAAAATAACATTTAATTTGCCCTTTTTGCCAACTACATAACGAGAGAACTAAAAAAGATCTCCAAAGCTATTGTTCAAATTTCAATTGCAATTTCGTCGAGAAAAATGACAGCATTCATGTAACCATTATTTCATGTGCTGAACTTAGTAACTTCATATTCCAGACATTACATTTTAGTAACATCTAGTGATGCTGACAGCAACTGCAGATAATCTTGACTCATTTTCCTCATGTTCCTGTGGTGTTTGTGTGGTGCCTTCAGTTTTCTGTCATGTGTGTAGGATTCCTGAGACGCTTGACTGCTAGTGACAATGTATTGCTGACTGATTCACAACAATACTTACTATTAGCTGGACGATGAGCTGCAGCAGCTGCTCAAACCAAGGAAGGACCTTCTCTTTGTAACTACTGAAGACTGAGTGCAAGATGTCTGACACCTTCGTCAGGATGTAAACGTCATTTTCATCCTGCCAAAAGCAAACAAATAGAGGAGGGGCAAAAATGAAGCATGGTCACATACATGTTTTTACAACAGGATTACATCTCATGGACAAAATTAATGAACTTCAAATGAACTTAAGACATTTTTGTCCCAAAGTATGCTTTTATATCAAGTTGAGTCAAAGGCTTGGAAATTGTGCTCCAAGAAAGGACAGCACAGTTACAGCTGATTACTCATTTCTGTCAAGTTTGATTTCTCAAACTTGCGTGATGCATTGCATGGAGAGAGAAATCTGTCTGCTGATGTTAATGAGCTCCTAACAAGGAGCCAACAACTATCAGGGAACAAGTTTGCTGTTTGCTGTAGGATGGCACACGTGTGCACCAGCATCATGAACTACCCTACCAATAAACATGAACAAGCAGCCAAATGCTGGAAGCTCAGCTGAAGCCAATAAACTTAAGGATACTTCAATAAGCATCCATGTTGCCATCGAACATCTCAGTCATTTACAGGCCAAAGATCGGTGCCAAAAGAGACCAAGTTTGTCATAATCAAAGACAATGCATTTGACACTTTCAGATGTGTTTTGACTGACACTTTCGGCTCTCACTTCAGTGAAAAGTTTACCTCATCTTGTAATGTTTCCTCCACCTGCTCATCATAGTCTTCGTCCTGTCTCTTGGCTGTGGAGGACAGGACAATGTTATAGTGAAACCAGCTGCACCAAAGTGTCCCTTTTCCTCCACTGACTCAAATCTGGGGCAATTAATACCCGCTCACATGCACTGAGGCTATTTCTGTAGAGATCCAACATACGACCAAGGACTTTGGCCTGGTACAGACCTCGACTTTGTTTCTGTTCACTTCATGAAAGATTCTGAGCCTGATGTCATCCATTTATCTTTCTGTGTACTCCTTTTCTATAGCGATGGCGATCTGCGTAGCTAAATTCATATTTGACATAGAAAATAACACCTTACCTTGTCTGAGCTCCTGGTTCTTAAAATGCTCCTCCAGCTTTCCCTTCAAAATGCCACCCAGCTCCTCAAAATGCTCATTGTTCAGGCAGCCGTCTCCCATCAACTCAATACACTGAACACAGAAGAAAAGTCGCATCAGTAAAGTCTGATTATGGACAGGGTGCCCAAACAATGTATTAAATCTTCACAGCTTTCAATCTGCAAAACATGTGTAATTTCAAAAGTTTTAAAGACTTTAAAAGAACTGAACTGTAGGTTTTACAGGATTTCCCATGACCGCTCATGCAAAATACTCAAGTTGAAACTGTCACATTTTGAATTTTGTGTCATGTTTTTTTTTTTTTTTTTTAAGTTACACCATCGTTTCACACAGTGATGGTTCCAAATGACAGCAAGAGGAAACTGTAAAAAAATTGGACTTCAATATCAAGAGATTCTTTAATTTGACATCAGTCAATTGCACACAGCAAATATATGTCATGCTTAAAAAATTCATTTGCCATTACAAAATGGATTTTAGATTTCACAAGAATTAACCACGAATACTGTGAGGAAATTGTGTCCGATGACTGAACTGAGACCACAAATTTATCTTATTTGCCTAAATTAAATTTCTGGTAGTTGTAACTGATGCGGTTTTATGTAGTGCAGCTTTCAAACTTTTATTGTAATCTTGGAGAAGGCTGAGATTTACTAAAATGTCAACCTATCCCTTTAAACTTGACGTTTTCCATGTAGCTGTCAACATCTGGAGAAACTTTTACCAGTACAAAACAAATTAAAAGCATTTGACCCAAATTGAATATTTAATGCGTTACCTTGGCAAATGAATGCATGATTTCCGACAGGACATCTGAGTCGGGTTCTGTTCCGATGGCCTTGATGAGGGCATCGCACATAAAGTGCCACATCTGGGTCAGGTACTCTGGGCCACGAACCCGCGCACACTCCAGCAGCAGGGGCATGGACTCAGCTGCCGCCACCCGGACACGTGACATGGTCAAGAAAAACACACTTGAAATTTAAGCTGTGCGGATGTGCAGTTTTAAGATTAAACATTCCTAGCTAACACTCGTGTCAAAGGTGAGAACTCAAGAGCGTCTCCAACAAAAGGATATCATCATGAAAGTAGAACTTCAGTAGTGGCACCATCAGCTTCACCACCTGCTCTGTGTATTCCACAAAACCCTCCTTCAGCTCTTTGGCGTAGCACACCTACAAACACAAAGACATCTTGCTATTAGGGCTGGATGTTGTTAAGATCATTATGATACCGTTTTGTTTTCATGCAGCACTTGTTGCAAAATATCAAGTTTAGCTACCAAAAACAGAGCTAGAGATTGAAGAGGGCCAAACAAAACAAAACAAAAAAAAAGGTGAAAATATACAAAATCATGTGCCTCCAGGGAACAAACAAGGTGCCTTGCTCACCAGCATCTGACAGGCGGTGGCCTTCTCCTCCAGGCCGGCCGTCTTGATGCCGAAGCTCTGCTGGTCTCCCAGGTTGACAAACTCCCATCCGTCATCCTCTGATATGTTCTCCATGTCCTGGGCTGAAAGGGGGAAACAGACACGTCGCATTATTCATTTTACTTGTATCACTCAACTTTATGTGAACACCACTGTCGTTATGAGCGATGGCCAGGAGTGATGTTTTCCCAGATCGAGTGACGGCATGAATTTCTCCAGGGGCTATCGATTCCTCACTTATCTTATGGAGGCAGCAATACCAATGCACGGCAATATATCTGATGCATAATGCTTACTTCAAATAAAAACAGCCACAGTGACCATTTAATATAATGAATTTAGTCACAGCGAACAAAAAAGCATAAAATAATCAGCCTATTTAATTGCAAAAAGGCATCAACTATCGAATGTAGCAAAATCAAAACAAAAGCCAGGCACGGGCTACAGTAACGTGCAGTAACTAAGAAGTAAAAGTGAGAAAGCCTGTTAGCAAAATTAAAAACAAAAAACAGGCATGCACATGTAAAAGAAGTTCCCTCATAACGGCGAGTAACAGAGGAATCAATGACTCATTCCTGTACCTAGTTGTTACATACAGTTCACCCACTCCAATGTCATAACTTTGTCAAGAAAAGCACTTTCTGCTCCAGTCTGGAGTACTACTACACGACTTGACCCAAAAAAACACACGCAGACACTCTTAATGAGCAGATGCAGCTATTTCAGCCACGCTCACTGCTGACAGGTACATAAAAAACACACAGCCATGCAGTCTCCATAGACAAAACAACAGCAGAGGAAATATTTCATAGTGAAGAGCTGAGGGGGGCTTTGGTGGGACGCCGTCACATGATGCCACTTCAAGAGCGGCCCTGGTTGACTTTTTGCGCCATTATTGTGAAGTGATATCGTGAAAGAGCAGCAGCGGCTAAAATGTGGAGCTGATAGACGCGACAAGTGCTGAGTCGTGTACAAGCGGTCTGTCCTCAGTTGTCCTCGGGTTCAACGCTCACTATCAAGTTCCAAACCAACATCAGCACAGCAGCTGCTCATGAGGGGCTTCACGGCGGGTTGTGGTGTAGATCACCATGTGCCGTGGCTGAAGTGGTGTATAACTGGAGCTGAACCACCACATTGCCAGGAAAGATCAATCACGTGTTACGATCTGGCAGTCTGACAGTCAAATCTGTGTTTTTCTGAATGCCCAGAAAGCACTACCTGCAGAGTTTGGTGGAGGAGGAATAATGATCTGGGCTTGTTTCTCCATTCTTTGCACTACTTTTCTGCTTCCAGATAATTGTATGCCTGCAAACTTTGTGGCAACAGTTTCCTTTCCTGTTTTCTGCACAAAGCGAAGTCCAAACAGATATGGTGTCAAGATTTGTGTGCAGGAACTTGACTGTCCCACTGAGGCTGTAATAGTGGCAAAGTTGGGACCAACTCCTTCCTCATGCCCATGACTTTAGAATGAGATGTTGCACAAAATGATGTCCACAGACCTTTTAGCCATGTAGCGTATGTAAAAAGATGACTACTATAATCAAGCTGTTAACACCAAGGATGAGTAAAACCACACAATTCTCACATAACACCAGAAAATTAACCAGTGGAAGAGAAAATGAAATGTACCATGATTAAACACAGTACTACAAGTTAAACTTCTCACATAATGTAGAACAAACAGGAAAAGCAGAGACAACAGTAAGTGAACACACCCAAGCGTCACACCAGCGTCAAATTACAATAACATGTATTTGAGAACGGTGTTGCGTGTCACTTACTGTCGAGGAGGGCCACCTCTGGCTTGATGGAGGCCGTCTTCATCAAGGGGCCCATCACGACTGGCAGGTACTGCTGAAACTCCTTCCCCAGGATTTTACACATCCTCGCCCAGGCTGAGATCATGTACGAGATCTGAGGAAAACACAAAACAAAACCTTGCGATTAATCCTGTTCACCTCATGTGAGAATTTGACGATAAAAGCAACAAAGTAATCTAAAATCTGACTTCCAATCCTGAGTTTACCGGCTGGAAACTGATGTAAAGGCCATTTTCTATTAGCTCCTCAGCATCACAGCTAAAATCATTTGTGTCTCCAGTCTCGTCTCCTGCAGTCTGACACTTGCAGGTGAGTGTGTTTAACCCATATTTCCATATTCAATTCCCACTGGAAAATGTTCTCACACTCGCTTTGTTTGCAAAAGAGCTGAAGTCAACGCCTGTGCAGACAAGTTGGACCTAGAGGGTCGACAATGCATTTAACTATGCTAGTGCTAGTGCAGCTCTTGAATGTCTATTCTGTGGAAAATCACTCGTCAGTGGCTTAACTCATTCTTTCATCCACTAAACCCAGTATGTGTTTGTTGAAGGACACACAGTTCCAACAGTTCACAGCACATTTTCATGAAGAACACTACCTTCCCATTTTCGCCTCCCTTGGCATTTCTTTCTCACCATTGCTGTTGCCTTTGTCCTGTGACATAGACTACCTTTGTAGTAATAAAGGCTGTTTCCAGAAACCATCAAGTTAATTTTAAACGTCTGAATGCAATTACAAAGCTAATTAAAGGCCAAATTCTCAGAGAAAATACATCATACCAGAATAATTACTCTCACAAAAAAGAATTATATAAACAGATAGATATTAAGACATAAACATCTATATCACTCATGTTGATGTAATGCTAGGTGGGGGCAATTACTCAACTGCATTTAAAGTCTATCATTTTTGAACTGACAGACTAAATCATGTTTGCAGCCTAGAAATATTGATGGTCTTTATATGTATTTTAGTTAGTAATTTAACTTAAGACAAATCAAGACTTTAAGGACAAGCAGACAACCTATAATAAGTCTGAACAAACAGTTTGGTTAAAGATGCGAGCAGAGAAACAAGACAAGTGACTGGGGATCAGAGCAGGTTGGTTGTTTGTTTTCACGGCTAACTTCTCACCTGAGGATCGTCGTCTTCCAGATCATTAAAATCTGTCTGGGTCTTGAGGAGAAGCTGCATCACAGCCGAGGCATCTGGCATGAACTGTTGAACCAAAAATGTGCATGGAAACCACAGAAATGAGTCGTGTGCGAGCAGACTTAAGAGTTAAATCATTTTCACATGTACTTCACTAAGCCACCAGAAAACTGCAATGCACCATGTGGAGGAACTGTGCTTATTGTACCTTATCTAACTTTAGTCCCTTGTGATTGTAGGGCCTCACCAAGGTCCTCTTTTACCTGATGTATCTAAGAGAAGCATCATCTGACCTTCAATCAAGCTAAAGACTGCCCTGTTCCTAAGCAACATTATCTGAAGTTAGCCTCCCTTTTTTCCCTTATCTTCACTTTAAGAAGCCCCTGTACAGTTTCACATTGCAGGCAACAGGCGCCGCTATACTTTTCTCCATGTTGGTGAATAAAATGTGCTTTGCTTATCCTGAGAACAGACAGAAAGGAGTATGATTCAACAAATGGAGCAGCTTTGGGTTGGGGGAGCTGTACAACACAGTAAAACATGCAGTGACATTTACCTATGTTTACTTTAGTGCTCAGAAGTCCATTTCAAACAATAAATGGACTTAAGTAAGAGTTTGTATCACAGGCGATATATAAACTTTCTGAGATGCCTGAATTTAGTGTTGTGACTCCTGTGATGGAAGGTATCCATCTGATAATTCCAATGATTTAACCACTTTCCAACTTTAACATGCCAAAGCAGATTTCCTGACAGATGCTCACTGTAATGTAAGAGTGGGAGTCGTTTGACGCCGTACCTTCTCTTTGCCCACGGCCAGACCGATGAGGCTGATGCACTCGATGGTCTTGCCGCGCAGCAGCCGCAGCTCCTTCTGCACCGCGTTTTCTACGATGTGTTTCAGCGAAGGCATGAAAAGGTCGTAGTAGGGCACAAACTTCTCCTCAGCCGTGTCAGCAACCGAGGCGATGGATGTCACTACCTGCTCCAGGACGAGTTTGGTGCCTTTCTGGATCAGCTAGGCAAAGACAAAGAAAAATACACCATGACATCACCTGATGGCTACAGAGGAAGGCAGCGCTGAGCCATCTTCTCTCAGTATCTAGGTACCTCTTGGAGTTTGGCCACCATGATGACGTGGAGGTGCTGCACCAGGTTGTCCAGGTAGGGGATGAGCAGTGATTTGGGACAGTCCTCAGTGAAGTTGATGAGGGCAGCAGCAGCATGTGCCTGCACCCGAGGGTTACTCTGGTCCTCCATGGTCTGAAGCAGGGCTGAGATTACCTGCAGGGAATGAGGAAGCTCTGGTAACTGACAACCAGCTAAGTATTGAATAAACAACATTTTGCCAACAGAAAACCATTTCAACTGATTTTCCCCACAGCTCTACATGTTCTTTCAGATACCTTGTCATGGAATTTCTTTTGGAAGGTGGGGGCGAAGTCTGTGGCCATCTGTCCAATCGCGTTGCAAGCAGCATAGCGCACTCTAGGATGCTGAGGAGGGAGAGAAAGGCAAGAGTCAAACATAAAACACTGCATCTGTTTGACAGACTCCCTGAAACAACCAAACAAGTATAACATGAAGAAAAAAAGCATTGTACGTCACCATACATCAACTCACTTGCTGTGGGTGTAGTTTAGTCGAACATGAGCAAAGCTCCCAAAACCTGATCTAACTGACTACAGGCTGTAAATTTGTTCAGCCAAGTCACTGGGGTTGGGCGATAAATGTATTAATTCAGATTTATGTTATTTTGACTACATTACATACATTATAAAAAGCAAGCTGAGCACTGTGTCAAACAATTTGCTCATTTACACACGGCATGCATGACCAAAAATTTATACACAAATCACCAGTCAGATGATCATGCCCACTAAGATTCCTCTCAGTTAGCAGTTATAGTTAATCAAAAATAAGAAAAATCCAGATTAAAATCATAAGAAATTTTGGAGGGGAAAAAGTGAGATTTTATTTTAAGGCTGTATCACTCAGATCTATAATTAACTTGAATTAATTAACTTTTGTTTAAACTTTGGCTAAAAACACATTTTACTACTGGGAGAATGTCCTTTGTTGATTACACTTTGTTGCCACTATGACCTCCAATTAGAAATTACCATCATAAAAACCAACTATTGAGAAAAGCATCTCAAATTTTCAAAAAGATTAGTTTGTTGTCAAAGGCATTCTCCTTGCCTAACTTGCGTCTGCTGTACATACTGTAATGTACACCAAGTTACATCTACTATCAAAGTGAGTAAACTAATAAGGTCAGCTGACCCTCCACTGTATCCCTGTATAAAACAATATTTTCCTAAGAGCCAGGGCTTGTGTTTCTTACAGGGTCAGAGCAGAAGAGCAGGACGAAGCTGACGATCTCGTTGAGGATGGCCTCCATCTGTTGGTGGCAGCCCTCGCCAATGGCCGACAGCGCCATCAGCCCGGCGTGGCGGTACTTCCAGTCAGCTGCAAACAAACAGAGACTTGATTTCAATCACTTTCAAATACATTATGCAAGATTCCTGGAAAATGTCCCATTTTATGAACTTGCCTGATATCCCTTTTCTTCCTCTGGGAGTTTATTAAATATCTTGACTTTCCCTGTTTGAATAAAACCTCAATTCCACTATATGCCAAGTGACATTCTGAATTTGGCAGCCTCTTGAATTAAAACAAAGTCAAACTGGCTAAGCACAGCAGTAACAACGTTGGCCTCTAGTCATTTCACACTGAGGCTCAACACTTCACTGCTTGTGTCCTGCATAGTTAGTTTGATTAACTGTAAAAATCTAGATACAATTAAATGTTTTTTTCCCCATATCTCCTCAATGAACTCAGTAAATAAGCTTTACAGATCTTCAATGTCAGCTGCAGATGGGGAAATCTTTGCACTCCTGGGTTTTGCAAATATGTCTGGACTGAATAGCTTTGCACATCAAAAATGATTAAAAGAGATTCACCCGCCTAATATGAACTTTCAAACACAGAAGTGTCAGTGCAAAGCAGTAAGTGATCATTAGAATATCTTCCAGTATTGACGTGTTTACTTACGGTTCTGTAGCATCTGCATGATGTGCTGTTTGATCATTGGCAGGACGATCTTTCCCCCCAAACCACAGGCGATCCTGTCAAGAGCGCTCTCCCCAGCCACCGCATTACTGAGAAGTCACAAGGAACAACACGCAGTTAAATAGAGTTTGACAGAAATTTAACCAGTCTCACTAACAGTGTGCAGAATTTACAGAGCAGGGGATGCAGATAAAACAGTTTTGATGGTGGTTGATTTTGAGTGTCACAGCACTAAAACTCTGTGACAATCTGTCCCCTTCAAAATCTGTTTTTTCTGTACTGATTGTTTTGACAAGCTAAATAGGTTTTGTGAAATACCATGGGAGGCAAAGGGGAAAAAAAACAACAAATCATTATCTATTTTAGCATATGAATGGGTGACAGCCTTAGCACTTCTCATTCTCCCAGTAATCAGTGATGCAGTTTTCTACAAAGAAAGGACAGAAAGGAAAGATTCCTGCTTTCTGAATCTCTGCAGGATATGTGACAAACCAAGTTGGCTGTCTCATTGGACACCGTGTTTACATGTTGTTGGGTGAGGATATGGAAGTTGTTACCTGTCAAAGTCATCATCCTCCAGCTCGTCAGCCATGGCCCACTCCTCATCCTCCTCTAGATCCACCATCATAGCGAGCATCTGGGGCACTGACCACAGAACATTTACATAAGTCTATATTTCTTCACAAATGTATGATGTCAAGCACAGTAAGACAGGGCTGTGGCTGAATTCAGGCTCAAACATCAGTGTGAACAATCTAAAAAAAAAAAAGTTTGAATTCAACCCTTTCCAAGTCAAACCCACTGAATTTGTGTCACTATTCTATTTGTGGAGAAAAGGGGCGAAACAAGAACTTGGCTGTGGCTCGCCAGTAGCCAGATGGCCTGAAACAAGTGAAGGGAGGTGACGGTGGAGCAGATCCTCACCACTCTGAGAAACAATGGCCGTATGTTTCCTCAGCATCGCTGCTGCCGTCTCAGACAGGGTGACGATGACTTCCAACGCCAACTGCCTCTGCATGTTTGTCAGGTTGGTGTCTGCACATAGCTGCAGAGACAGGGAACTCGTTTTACTCCGTGGCATACGTCAAAGAGGACCAAGACTAAGTATGTCATTCACACGGTAATCATGTAAAAACAAGCAGCATGCAGCATTTCAGGGCCAAAATAAAAGGTGAAAAAGTCATTGAGTCTCATTTCGAATATTCTGCTTTTTCAGAGTTCATATTCTTTTTACCAGTGTTGTCATTGACTAATGCATGACTGCTTTACAATCTTTAGCTTAATTTCCATGAGCAAAAAGATTTTTCCCCACGGTTGCCAACTAAGAACAAACCAGAAACAGCATATGTTTCCAGTGAAAAAAATTATAATTTCCTGAAACATTTCCAGGTTTTTCATCACTGTATGAACCCTGTTCAACACTCTGCTGTACTCTAGCCCCTGGCAGGGAAGTAAAAAACCTGCATCCACTCCTAAAATGACATGCATGTCTGTATGCACATCAAATTTGCTTGGAAAGTTTTCCCAGGACCCTTTTTTTTTTTTTTAAAGGCACTTAAAAAAAAAAAAAAAAAAAAAAAGAAGAAGAAGACCATCACTCAAAAAATAGTCCCCTACAAGTGAAAGGAAACCCTTCTAGCAGGACTAAGGTGATGTGAGGACGACTCCGTGCCCCTATAATGTGCTGCTTATTATGTAATATGAGATGTTCCATGAAATTGTACTGTCACCCAGACTGACCTTCAGACTGAGCTGCAGGGTGGCCTCCAGGTTGGGTCTCAGGTATTTAGGAGCTGTATCAGCGATTTCCACCAAGGACTTGAGCACAGAGTCGTCTCCCTGGTAGCAGGACTCGTTCACTGCCTGGATGAAAAGGACATATACGCTGTGGTTACAAAAAACATTGGATTTTAAAAATATCAAGAATGTCTGCTTAAAAAACCAACACTGCCTCAAAACCTCACACTAAGGATCATGCAAAATAAATGCTTTTGACATTGAACATTTAAAATAAGATGTGAGGGATTTGGGCGTCTGACCTGCAGGATGCCTGGCAGCAGATCAGAGAAGTGTTTCAGCAGCGCCGTGTTGCTTTCATTGGACAGAACAAAGGAAGCAGCAGCCCGAGCCGCCAGGGTGCGAATCTGAAGGACCACAAGAGAAAATCATGAGTATCAAAACAAAGAAGAAAACTGACTTGTTCAACCGTCTTACCTTGAAAATTAGATCTTACCTGTGGGTTCTCCTGGTCCTGCATGCATTGTACTAGCATGCGCTTGATGACCTCCATGTAATGCTGCTGCTGGTTGCCAAAGATTCCTGGGAAGTTCCTGTGAATGAAAATATGCGTCAGTCACCAATGCTCTTGCATGAATATCCCATCTGATTTGGGCTGATGTAACTACATGGACTGAGAATTAACTGCACAGATCAGTGTTTGCGTCCAGTCAACATGAGCCATTCTTCCCTCTAATATTTAAAAAAAATATATTCAGATAACTCAGAGAAGTTAAGATGTGAGACAACAGAGCGATGCAAAAGACGCTTTGTCTAATCTGCTTGAGGCTTTGTGGCTTAAGTGAAAATTTAACTATGAGAAAATGATTTGTGCATATCCATATTACTGGGGGGAAAGTGGGCCATACACATTTAAAAGAGTCTTCTTTTAACATGTACATGACTAGGTTTTTCCCACACTGAGTTCACATAAATGCCACATGAGGGATAAATAAGAGAAGTCAGTGAGTTCACCAGAATATGTGCAGGGCAGCTTCTCGCAGGCCGACGTTCTGGGAGTTGACTGAATCAAATAGAAACTTGAGCAACTCTGGCCACTGGTTGTTCCCGTCATCATCTAGAGGACAAACATCAAATGCAAAAGGCAAAAATCAAGATCAGGTGAAACTTTGCAGAGTAAAAACAAAAAACAAAAAAATGTGATGGGACGAAATGCTTATCTTAACATCATAACGCCTCAAAACACACTATGGAGTTCAGGATTCAATGCAATCACAGTATGACACAATAATAAGTCTGAAAACAAACTATGACTGTGCAGAATTACGCTCAATTTCTTGGCCACAAATCTTTCCAGTGATGTTGCCGACTCGCTGGAATGTAAATAATTTAAGACTGCCGTCATTGCAATGGCAAATAATCCAGTTTGCTGGTGAGCTTATTGATACACGAGAGGATTTTTGTCCCGTGATACAAACTGACACAGTTCGCATTGCAACGAGTTTAATTTCAAGATATCTAATTTCAACATATCACCCTTCCTTAGATGGACATTTTGCTACTCTCTAATAACAGAGCTCACAGCCACGTGCTTTTCTAAACACCTGGCCCTCCATGTAATAAAATTAAATCTTTTCCACAGAAAGATTTTATACACAAAAAGGCAGCTGTGGAAAGGCTCAACAAGCTCACAGTAACAGGTGTGAGCTTTTTCTTAAACATGTATTCTCCTGTCAAACAAAACAGGGGAGCCTTACCAATGAGGTTGCGAGAGAGCTCGGCGGCGATGTCGCAGACCTTCTTGCGGATATTGGGTGAAGTCTCCTGCTGGATGCTGGTCAGCAGCTCTGTCTTGATGGCCGTCTGCATCTCCAGTGTCAGGCCGGGGTAGATCTCTTCGAAGGACGAGGACAGCAGCCGCCGCAGCAGCACCGCCGCCATCTGTTTAACCTGGAGGGAACACACACATTTCAAGATGTGACAGGATTCTCCACAATGACTTTTCCACAAGTTGGGATACCTGCTTTCCCTTTTTGGCAAGTTAAAGTTGACAGCTTTTGCTTTGTTTCTTTTACCAGCGCCCTGTAATTGCCTGTCTACAAACAACATGGTGCAAGAGAGCGCAGAGTAAGTGGGAAAAGCTGTCAGGTCAAAAATAAACAAAAAATTCAGAGACAAATTAAGTGACTAAATTAGAAAAGACATGACTAGGGGAGATGCTTTTATGACCAACTGTGGTGTGTCCACTGGTTCCTCTTCTTGATCATTAAACCTGCCGTAAACTTGAACAAAGAAGTCTGATCTCAGTCACAGATAATTTGAACAAATACTTGTCTACCTTTGTGATGTTGCAGTCGTCTCACAGCACTTATGGCACAATGGTCTTATTTATTTATTTATTTTTTTAATGAGGTTATCTGTGATTTGAGCCAAAGATATTTCAGGTCACACCAAATTTGCTGCCAATTTATATACATAAAATACATGGAAACAGAAAGTACCAAGAGACATTCAGCTGCCAAAATAAATATGAAGAAATTCCAGTGGCCTGAGCAGCATTTCCAATTTAGATGAAACATAACTATTTAGAGAAATAAAGGCTGCCCTGGAACAACTTGCAGCATCTCAAAAAGGCAGAGTCACACTCCTGCCTGGGCTGTGCACCTCCTTGGCTGCTCCCATTTCAACACGCTAAAAATATCAGCCTTGAGGTAAGGAAAATGAGGAGGCATGAGGAACCAAGCAGCTGGTGGACGCAGAGTAAACATAACCTGCAAAATGCAAAACACTGCTCAGATGTGATGAGCAGATGACTAATGTATTACATTCTTAAAACGCTGTGTGTTGTGCTTACCTTTTAAAATCAAGGTTACTATAAGAGTAGAGGCAGTTCAGAGCGCACTGTAGTGAAATTAGAGTACGGCTGTGCCGGGTGAGGCCTGACTCCATGACTTTCCAAAACTAAGCCAGTACCTCCATGACCTCAGACCTCTTCGTTCTTCCTGGTTTAATATTTTCTCAAAAAAGGAAGTCAACATAGTCTGTTCCCCTCCAGCTAGGCTGAAATCCTTTCTAACACAACAGCTGTGTCTAACTTACTGAAAACTACATGGGGAAAACACCGATTTATGCAGTTCCTTGATATTTCCTAACTTGCGCAGCAGTGAACACACCATTCCCTTTCCATGATATTCTAGAAAATGTGAGGACAGGTGGGAGAAATCTTTTCACAACACCTTTTCTCTCGAGGCAATTTCACTGTAACAAAAGTATACTGGCAAGTGTTTAGCCACTAATGCAGCAGATGACATAGCATCACCCAGTGCTGACCTATTTTGACAAGCAAGTTCACACTTCCTGAAATACACCCATTTTCCAGGCAACATATTAAAGATGCTGTTGATTGTACCAACCTCCTCAGTGGCAGATGCATCTCTAATGGCCTGCAGCAAGAATGTGATCTTGTTCGGGCCAGGGATGGTATCATATGTCTCCTGCAAAGAAAGTTAATGGACAGTAGTGAGGATAAGATAAGGCAACTAGAACTGACAATCATGAATACAACATAGGCCATTTGGTGTACGCTGATATCTTTAAGCTTAAACAGAACCCCTGGCCCAAGCAGTGCAGCACGTCAAGATGATCTAGTGTTTCTGGTGCTTTTCCAGTCAAAACAGAAGGCGACCTGTTCAAAAAGGCTTTGTACTTAATCTTGAGCTGTTTTGTCTTCTGACTAAAATTCAATCCACCAGGACACAGTCAGGGTGTTTTAGCAGAAAGGAAGCCAGGTTTTATGAAGTGAACACATCTGGAATAGTACGACTGGTCGAAAGATTTATGTACCCGTAATTTTATTTGTTTATTAAAGATACAACAATGGGTATCAATGTGAGGTGTTGAGAAGGTTCATTATAAGAACTGTCTACAGGGGAGGGGTGACATAAAATCCACCAGGAAACCCAGTCACTGGTCTTTAGCAGCATGTTTAAAAGAAACCATCAGCTGTGCGTGTCCTTGGATGAAGTCTTGTGTAACACACTCACTTTACACTCAGCTGGCCCATGGAAAGCTATGCCAAATATGCAAGAACAGAAAGATTTGTGACACAGTGGAGATGAAGTGGAACCTCGGGGTGTATGTGTCGGCTAGCACGGGGGGCAACTCTTAAGGACGGACTCATCCCTGCAGCGGCTGAAATCACACGAGGCTCTGTCTGCATTTCTATTTCCACTTTGGTCTCTGTAGTGTGTCAAGTTCCACAGCACAAATGATGACTTGCAATACTGCTGAAATGCTGCACTGCAATGCTCGCTAACCATCTCCCTGTAGCTTTACTGTAATAAACTGACCAACTGAGGCACAGTAAGTATTCCAATAACATTAACAGGGGTAGGGAAAAAACTGATTCACTTTAGTATCACAATTGCTTTTTTACTCTGTGTTTTATTACTGAATAAATTGTATCATATGAAATGAGCCAACTTAAGAAATCTGTTGGCACCAAGCATGTCATGCTAGGTTGTTGGCAAGAGGTCTAAATATCGCTCCAAAGTTAGGCTACATTTTGGCAAGGGAAAACAGTCATGGCCGTTTTGAAAGGGGTCCCTTGACCTCTGACCTCCAGATATCTGAATGAAAATGGGTCCTCTGGGCAGCCACAGCTCTCCCCTTTGCAGACAT
Source organism: Myripristis murdjan (assembly GCF_902150065.1). Classification (NCBI taxonomy): domain Eukaryota; kingdom Metazoa; phylum Chordata; class Actinopteri; order Holocentriformes; family Holocentridae; genus Myripristis; species Myripristis murdjan. The sequence goes on from NC_043981.1 coordinate 15,868,328, forward strand.
GCCCACCTTATGCTAATCCCATGCAGTCCAAATGTGTTCTTCTGGCCTGTTGTAAAATGGTGTGTTTGTGCAGACTGGGGCCTAAACAGTCTTGAAGTTGCATCAGTTGGTTTTGAGTGGAAAGCTGAGACTCTTGTGGATTCAATGAGCCACATTTGATTCATGTGTGGTGATGGGACAGTGATAGGATAATCACAGCTTCATGAAACTTTACACCCACAAACTAGAGCATAAACATTACCCAGACAAGAGTAAGCAACTTCTCTAATACCAAAAACTTACAACTTTCAACTGTTAAAAGCAGCTTGTCAGTATGGTGTTGCATTCATGTACAGCTGGACCCTTTGCTAGTAGCTCTGAGTGAGTGAGCGTGTGTGTGTGTGCTTCTCTAAAGGATGGATTCCAGTGAGCTTAGCCATCGCGGCATACAGTCGGTGTATTATAAAGGAAAGTGCTGACTGCTAGTGAGGGAGGATGATGATGATAAGATTCAACTCGCCCGTCCACAACTCGGGTGCTGAAGAGCAAACTGTGACAACAACAATGTAACACAGCGGACAAGGGGCTAATCATGGTGGGGGGAAAAGTTGAATAGGCCGGCTAACGCAGACTCCAGACCACAGAAATCCTCCGGGTGTGACTAATCCAGTGAGAGGGGACTACCAGACTACCTGATCCCACTGAGATGCACCACAGGAAGTCATTCCTTCCTGTTGCCATCACTGTACACTATTTCACTGTTAAACCATTTCACTGTGCAATAATTAATACCTGTAAACTTGGTGTGTGGTCTTAAAATATGCTCAGTTTCTTATTTCTGCATTTATACTGTTGTATTTCTATAGGATTAATGCACATATTTAAGCCATATTTTTATATTTCTGTTTCTTCTTCTATTTCTTAAAATTTGATTCTTCTCTTGTGAATCTGAGCAACTGCAGCTGACCCAGTTTTACCCTCGGGGATCAATAAAGTATTTCTGCTTCTGATTCAGAGGCAAGGCTCTCCTTTCCGATGACGTGTTTGGAAATGGGGGCTATTTCGTTAGAGACATCCATAACGAGAAATTACAACACAACACGGTAACGCTTGACAGATGTAACCCGCCTCAATAAAAAAAGAAAAGAAAAAAAAAAAACACCTGAAAATCACTGCGGGAGTGACGCTGCCCTGTGAATAAATGATTGGCTCCCAAACTCCATCGTCCACCGTCATCCTCGCCCTCCTGCTCCCACATTAGCCGGCTAACATTGTCAAAACGTGACACGCAAGTCAAGTGAACGGCATTTCTTCTCAACTCTGCCTTTCCACCCTGCCCCAAGTGCTAGCTTAACGTCCTCCTCGGTTTTCCTGAGAGGGGAAAACATTAGCCTGCTAACTAGCCTCCGTGCTACTTCCTCTACTCTACAAAGCTAAGAGGCGAGCTAACGGTCCACTTGATCAGTTTAAGAACGAACAACTAACGGTTTCATTTGAAAAACCACCGACCCGGTAAAAGACGCCCAAGTGTGGGAAATGTTACGACTCAATTCGTGGCTTTACATGCTAATATCGAGCTAGCACAGCTAACTACGCAACATGGTGTTTGTTAGCCTGTGCTAGCGGCGGTTGGTTAGCCGAGTGTCGGCTTCACCTCGCACGTGGGTGCGCGCGGCTACGCTGGATAGCTAGGATGCTAACTCACTAAGCTAACCGGATCGGACCGCTCCGCTCCCCGGCGCTGTCATCCACCGAACCCGGCCGTGTCGCGCCTTACCTCCGCCTGTTTCCTAGCGGTGTTGTCGGGGCTCATCAGGTTGCCCAGCAAGAGGTAGAACTGCTGCTGTTCCGCCATTGCAGTGAGATCCAGAAAAAAAGACCAGCCCGGTGGCGAAGCGGCGAGATGAGCCCGGCAGTTAGAGTCACCGCTCCGGTCACACAATGCTGCTAGGAGCCCATTGGGTCTAATTGTCGACTGGGCTCGCCGCTCATTGGTCAAACGGCCCGCGGCAGAGCCACGCCATTGGCTCACGCAGCTGCCCAGCCCCTATTGGCTGGAATCGACACGGGAAAGTAGATACCTTGTTCTTATTTGTTCGCGGGAAATTTCCAAAGCGCGGGAAAGGAGCAAGTTGCATCAAAGAAGAAAATAGAAACAGATATACACAATGTGTTTCTATGTAGATGACGTGTGGACGGAAACAGTGACACTGAGCCGCAGCCCTGATAATAATGATCATAATCATATCTATTCATGAGGCACTACTCAAAATCGATGTTACAACATGCTTCACAAAGGCAGAAAAAAAAGAAATAAAATAAAATAAATGACTTCACTTCCAACAGATCTTCAGAGAAAATAAACAGCCTGGGGAGAAGTATACTTTTGTTAAATAATAGTAAAGATAATGATGATAATAATAATATTTATTTAGGGAGTACTTTTCAAAATCAGCATTACAAAGTGCTTCACAAAGGCAGCAAAACATAACATAGAATTAAAATACATAAAAATAAAAATGAACAATGAAAAATGAGCAAAATGAACAACAGATTAATTGTACCATAATTTCACTCAGTATGATTAAAAAATATATATATAGTTGATAAATGTTGAGAGGGGTGATAAAAGTGTAACTGGTTTGACAAATTCAGTCCTAAACCGGGTCATTATTTATGTATTTATTTCTAATTTTTAGATGAAAGCACACCTGATTTGACAAAAGCAGAATGAGTGTTGGCTTTGATGAATACTGCAGTCTTTTTATTGATGCAATCTTTACGCTGTAAGACATATATATACAAGATAGATGATTACACATGACAACAAAAATTAAACAAGTGATTTGCCTTTATTTAAAAAATGTTTATGTATCCCAGTAATCCAACAATGCATTGTTTATATGCTGCATCTGCTTCAGGGAGTCCAAAGGCAATGATGAAAACATAAAATGTATTCAGGACCTCAGTGCAATGTGGGCAATCTGCCAGCAGATGGCATCCAAGCATGGATCAATGAACTGTAGCTACTTTCAATAAATAATAAATGGTTGTTTTACTGGCTGTTTACCTCCCTGCATCTGTGTCTGACACAAAAAGTCATAAAAGGGTTTGGCTGAAATTAGCTAGACAGCCGGCCTTTGTGCCCAAGAATCATTTTGTTTCTTGATGAGTTGAATCTTCATCAGGTTTTAGTATTTGTGGAGGTTTATGCGACACAACGGCCTTCCAGTTCTTGTCTTTGTCTAGGTTTCATCTTAAAGACAAAGGCCAGCTACAAAGGCCTTGTATGACCCTTTTTGACTGTGGAATGAACCTGAAACTTTCCTTCATCTTGGAGCAGCCAGAAGCCCTGTGAAGCTCAGGAGCTGCCCTTTTGTTTAGTTCATCTACCACAGTTAGCACTCCCTTATACATGAAGGGTGTGTCTCTTTGCATGGCTGTGCACAGCATGTGGGCCACTTCACCTTCCTCACAGGTACATTCACAGTCACACACACACAAAACAAACACAAAAATAGGGGGATTTGTTTGACTTGAAAATTGTCACATATGAAGACACAGTGTATTGGTGCAAATTTCTTCTCTAGGCAGATTAAGTCCCAAATCATCAGCTTCAGAAACCCATTTTTCATTTCATTTAATACCATTTATTAATTAAAGTTTGACAGCAGCAGCATAAAATCACAGTCTAAAATAAATCTGTAAATTAATTTATGAAACAATCATTCTTGGTGTGAGTGTTTTCTGCACTATCCTGTTTCACCACTAGGTGTCCCTCTTTATCCAGGAAAGAAGCAATCACATTCTCTATCATTCAGCCACACATTTCACCTTTTAGGAGTGTAATCAGTATAAAAACTGTGAAATAATAATAACCAGCAGCAGTTTGGGGCCTCCTTTAGGGATACAAAAGAGTCACAGAGGCTGAGCACATGCAAAAATAGAACTGCCACGTAATTTTCTTTGACGTTTATTGCAATTATTTCTTCATCTGGAGCAATTAGACTAACTGTGGTATGTACCGGACTGCCGGGCGGTTTGTGTTGGAGAGAAAAATGCCTGGTTGAAATAATACTTAGAGAGAAGATGGGATTCACCAGCTCGGCACAACTCAAGAGCTATCAAGTCGAATGTCATTCACAGAGAAGCAAATACTGTGGGCAAACCCTTATTTTCCATGGCATTTCTCCT